>NC_024799.2:3369596-3674096 GCF_000309985.2 Brassica rapa | reverse complement strand
ACACACCGAACTAACAAACATAGTATACCAAATAAATAATGCCAGGCTGGACCAGACTATAATACATGTGAGCTTCAGAGTGGGACAAGCCAACCTAGACAGATTGACATGCATACAAAACACAGATTATGTAAAACATCACAGCTAATGTGTTGTGTTCTACTTTGAATAAAACACAAGTTTAATCTTCATAACCAAACAAAAAAAACTCATGAATTTTAAAGTACCAAAACACACCAGAATGTAAAAGAGAAACCCAACGTAGCACCAGCAAAAACATATGGTTCTTTATTGCATAAGATTGGCATCGCAACACAAGAAGTCCCATATAGTTCCAAGAGCATCTCGGAGCATTTCCAAAACACAAACCCTCTCAATGTTCTGTTCCTGCAGACCCACAAGTATAATAATTAATATAAGCCTTGCCTCCAATATATTTTATGCAGAAGCAAAATAATTTTACCTGTAGTTTAGTGTTCATCTCTTTAAGTATAAGAGTAACCCCCTTCTCCATTTCCGCTGTTGCATACCTCTCATTAAATCTATTAGTCTCTCTAACCTTAAGCCCAAGAGTATGCTTTTTGTAGATAGTAACTCTAGCGTGACAAACTTCAAATATTTTGTAACCACCTTCGGATGATGTTTTACCAAGTGGCCACCTTAATCTGCCTTTCACATTCAGATCAACAACTGCTGAACCAAGTAGTCCTTGAATGTTACTTATCTCTTTCTCCTGTCCATCATATAAATGGTACTTAAACTAAGCACAAGAGAGGCATATACATATATCAAAATTAACTAACCGTGAGAGTCTTTATTTTTCTTTTGCCAGCGAGCATAAGCCTCATATCAAGATTCTTATCAATGCAAGACACATCAATAGTCAAATGCCTTACAGGATGAAGCTCGGCCTGCGCAAAAGAAAAAATGATTTATATAAGATGATGAGATGTATCATAAGTCCTCATAACAATATTTCTAAAAGACTTGCCTTGTACATAGTGAGACATCCATCTTCCTTCACAGTACATTTACAGTTGATGATTCCATTGGGACCATTAATCTTCACAATGTATTTTTGCTTTTCTCCGTCTATACAGAACTCATGGCTTGGTATAGCCTTAGACTTGATGTTTTGTATGAAAGAGGTTGGAACATCTGTAGAGAATATCCTTCTCGAGTTCTTTAGGGAATAATCAACCACAAGACCAGCTTTGCGCCTAGTTCATTAATTATATGTTATTATAAAACAAGGGAAAACGAGGTTTTGAAAACACACATATATATAAGACTAAAATTTTAAAATGCTTACCCATAAAAGACTATTTTTCCGAACCTAGCAACCAGTCTCAGTTTAGCATTATCTGAAATTTCATGATCCTCCTTTCTCTTATTAGCTTGGTCATATGCAAACACAAGATCATCAGCAACCTTCTCTGCTACTAAGAGCCACCTAGTTATTTCTTCTTCGCTCTCTTCAGTGATCATATCTAACAAATATAAACAAATAAAAACTAAGCTAAAAAGACTCACTACTGTTGTTCATTTCAAAACACATAACCTTTGTGGAAGTGGTTGTTCATCAGTTCCAAAGCCTTCAATCCATTTATGCAGTCAGAAGAATCCGAGGAAAGGGGCACAAGATTAACAGACGGAGGAACCTCGTCCTCAATTCCATTTGAACTAACAAGAAACCATTTGGTGAAGTATTTTCCTGAATATACAATTCCATTTCCTTGAAAATAGGTACTTTTGAGGTCATCAATGTTTCTTCTGAATTTTGTAAGAAGAGGAGAATCAGGAAAAGGGGAAGGTTGAACTGGATCCTTCGAGTTTCGCTTATGTGGAGGAACATAAGACATGTCTAAAACCTGAAAGTCAACAACAAAATAAGAAGTAAAAGATACGGTTTCAAGAACAATGAAATAAGCTTAAAGATAAATCAATACCTTAGACCATCTCCAATCACACTCTATAATTTCCTCTATATTTCACTCTAAAATAGAGTAACTCTATTATAGAGTTGAATTTGCTCCAATGGTTCACTCTATAATAGAGTTACTCTATAATAGAGTGAAATATAGAGTATTTTTGTTTTTTCACTCTATATTTGGAGTAAAAAAATAGGATTACTCTATATTTCACTCTATTATAGAGTAACTCTATTATAGAGTGAACCATTGGAGCAAATTTAACTCTATAATAGAGTTACTCTATTTTAGTGTAAATTATAGAGGAAAAAATAGAGTGCCTTTGGAGATGCTCTTAGGGAAACTACAGAAAGCGACTGCAGAGGTTTTTTAGTGATTACAAAATATATCGAAAGGAGCCAAGGAAGTATAAACGAAATAGATTTGAGATGAGGATGGAAAAGGTGTATCGTCTTCTGATCTTCCTGCATGCAGATAACAGCGGACTCTTAGAGTCTCTTGGGACTTAAATCCTTTTTCTTATCTTTGAATTGACGCATCGTTTCTTTCAAAACGTAATTAAGTTGTGTTTGGTATAAAGATCCGTACGTATAGTTTTCAAACATTCTAAAGGTCAGTATAATTAACATAGTTTTGTCAACTATTTTTCCTTTGTTTAACATTAGTTAAAATGTAAGATGAATGACTTCGGAGTCGCATGCAAATATTCAAATGATAACGTTATTTTGCAGCTGTGGTTAAAAACAGACTATCCATAAGATTTGATGTTTTCGATTTGGTATGTTTATATGCTGAAGCGATACATAGCGTGAGTTGCATTGAGCATTTCAACTGTTATATTCTGGAAAATATAAATATATAGATGTAAGTGGAACGTCAACCTTTTTTTTTTTTGAACACCAGTGTAACGTCAACCAAAATAACAATACAAGTTACAACTGTTTATAATTTTAACAAAAGGTGTGTAAACATAGCCAAGTCATTTCCAAATGGGGTTGGTCGGCAAAACGGTCTACTAGCAAATATCTTATTTTAAACATCAAAAGAATAAAAAATTACATTCAAAATTTCAGATTTATTTTACACTAAAATTTT
Organism: Brassica rapa; assembly: GCF_000309985.2. Lineage (NCBI taxonomy): Eukaryota > Viridiplantae > Streptophyta > Magnoliopsida > Brassicales > Brassicaceae > Brassica > Brassica rapa. Next base: position 3,671,070 of record NC_024799.2, on the reverse strand, counting down.
GGTATACACCCCCCCCCCCCCCCCCCCCCCCCCCCCCCTTATTTTTATTTCTGGTAAAAAAGAACGATGTGTATATATTAATTCACACAATCCAATTTCAAAAGTAGAGAAATACGATTCAGTGGAAAAAACCATACATAAATTAACATTTCACTATATGACTAAAACACCTTCAGTGATTTTTAGGTTTAAAACGTAAACTGTAGTTTAAAAATGTTTTTACAGAAAGAAAAAAAGCATGCAAATGTGCGAAATTCTGAATGCAGTTTACAAAAGAAAAAAAAGTGCGAAATTGTCAAACTATAATAAAATAAAATATTTTTTCAATTTGTTTTGTAAAATCCTTCCTCCTTTCACGGTCCAATATTGTCTCCATACTCTCTCTCTCTCTCTCTCTCTCTCTCTCTCTCTCTCTCCTCCGTCTTAACACCCGCCGCTCGAATCGAATCCACACACAGCAAATCCGTTCCGGTTCACGAAATTGGTTAACCGTCTCAACGTGGCCGGGCATTAATTCAATGGAGAGAGAGACAGATAACTAGTAGCTACCTCGATTTAAAACTTCTTTCCACCTAACGAGCGAACTCATCATCCTCTCGAGCTGATCAAACAATCACCAATGCCGTTGACGAGGTACCAGTCTCGTAACGAGTACGGATTAGCAGATCCGGATCTGTACCAATCCGCCGATAAGGATGACCCCGAGGCTCTCCTCGAAGGCGTCGCCATGGCTGGTCTCGTCGGCTTATTGCGTCAACTCGGTGACCTCGCCGAGTAAGTTTTTTTTGTGGATTTAGCGTAATTGAGCTCGAATCGCGTCGAATTGGAAATTAGTTTCGACGAATCTGATCGGGAATTGACTTATAGGTTTGCTGCTGAGATGTTCCATGACTTGCACGAAGAAGTGATGGCTACAGCTTCTAGAAGCCACGGTCTTATGGCTCGTGTTCAACAGCTCGAATCTGAGTTACCGTTCGTTGAGAAGGCGTTGCTCTGCCAGACCGATCATTCACCCTTCTTTTCCAATAAAGGTCAGATCGATCATAAGCTTGATTGGTTCTAGTGTAGTTAACCGTGTAATCAGTGTTGGTTTAGTTTGGTTTAGCTTCTGGTTAGTAAACCAAGAACAAGCTCATTATGTATAAGACTAGCTACGTTTTGACTCATTTCACAGATAAGATCAATAAGAGCTCAATCCTCTATCGATCCTTTATGATCTTGATTCTTGTCAGCTATATGCTTTTGGATTACTTCAAGCGAGCTTTGTAACTCTGTTTCAGGTGTGGAGTGGCATTCGAATCTACAAATGGAGCAGAGTGTGGTTACGCGTGGTGACTTACCCCGATGTGTTATGGATTCGTATGAGGAATCTCGGGGTCCCCCACGGCTATTTCTTCTGGACAAGTATGATTTTTTTTTTTTTTTTTTTTAAATCTTGTTTCTCTGGTTGTTTTGTGAGAGATGGGGGTGATGTAACGACATCTCTTGTTTGGGTTTTGATTAGGTTTGATATTTCGGGAGCTGGGGCATGCTTGAAACGCTACACCGATCCATCATTTGTTAGGCACGAAACATCTTCATATGAGGCGTCGTGGGATGATATTCAGAGAGAGAAGAAATCACTGAAAGCAAAGGTATGTAGTACTTCCACAAAAGGGAGGCTGTAGCTTGTGCGTTTCAGTGTGATCCTTCTTGGTTTTGTTTTTGTGTTCGTAACATGGTCGATTTGCTTTAAAAAGTTGAATTTGTTCTTCTATGTTTTTGTTTAAACGTAGCATTGAAGTTAGACAGGTCCTAGGACGATTCTCATGGTCTTGGTGTTTTAAATGTGTAATATTATCTTCCTCCGTGTAGTTCTCAGATTGTCATAGTTTTTCTTCTAATCTCATGCAGAGAAGAGCATCTCACTGGAGGAATGGAGGAACACCCGAAAATGCACTGACATCACATGCCAAGTGAGTAATATCTACTTTTGTGTTGTATATTTGTCATTTCACTTGTGCTTTATATATAGTTTCCTAAAGTTGCTATATTCCAATTAACTAGTGACTGACGATGGTTGCTTCAAATCATTTATCTGGCACAGATTGCATGAATTATTTAGGGAGGAGCATTTAGAGGCTATTCATTCAGATCCAGCGCGAGTTGTGAAGCTGAAAACTAGAAAGCTGGATGGCTATTCCCTTATTTCAAAATCAGGGGAAAGCTACATGGGGAGATTTGTGCAGACATCTGTCAACAATGAAGCAGGTTATGAAAATATTTCCCTGAACCAGCCCGAATTGTTGACATGGAATATAGATAGTGCCAAAGACGTAGTAACCGATATACCTGAAATCAGTATGGTGGATGCTCCGGAGAAGTCTCACGGTGGAACCAGAATAGATGTTTCATTGCCAAATCAGCAGGAAAATGCGGGTTTTATTGAAAAGGACATAGAGACTGTGCCTGAATCTACTCACAACGGGTTCCCTGGTACGACTTTAACAAAGGATTCACAGACCAATTTGAATGGAAAGCAAGGATTTCTTCAACACAGGAGTTATTCTGAAGATTTAACCAGCGAGGCTGACAATTATGTTGATGCACCAGCCACCATGGAGTCAGAAACAGAAACAGATGATGAGTATAGTAGACTTAAGCATAGATCAGATGCGTTGAATGATGGGAATCATCATACATATTCTGATGTGGATGAAAAGAGGGAAAACCCACCTCAATTTTCATTTCTTCATTCAGTTGGAAACACACCAGTATCAGAAAATGGGCAAGGCTCGTTTGGGAAACGGAGCACTAGTTTTTCTTACTCGGACACTGCAAGCGTATCCATTGATGATCAGTCTGACGGAGAGAAATTTTCTGGACGTTTACCTTCTACTTCTAGTGTTAAAAGTGAGCTGGTTGGTCCCTCGTCTACCGCAACTCCTGAAGCCAACAAAGTTTCTCATGATTCTAATGTTCAGGAATCAGTTAGTAGCAGCAATGCAGACGGCCAGGCATCATTTATTTCCAATGATTCATGTTCAAGTCCAAGGTCAGTCTCTCAGAATGCTGAATCATGTTCACTGACTGTTCAATCTTTAGCACCAGAAGTCGTTGAAACGTCTGTAGAACTTGCTAGAATTAATCCGGTTAAGGGGGGCAATGATGGAAGCGAGGTGGATCCAGTCGATTCAAGATCTGGTGCGTCTTTTGATGTTAAAAACTCTAACTTTCCTTCTGAAACTTCGTCAGTTAGTTCAACTTCTGAAGGAAGCAAATACGATACGGCCGTTCAGAAGAATTGCATGGTTGATTATTCTTCAAATGTAGCAAACTCAGTCCCTGGTCCTCCAGTGTTTGTTGATAGTCAAACAGGTGAACAGTTACCTGTCGCTGATAATGATGTTGAGACAAACTCTCCAGTTGCAGCAAACTCAGGCAACGATACTGAAAGCTGTGATGGTAGTAGCCGAACAGGAGAAGTGTTACCTTTCTCAGCTGGGATGGAGATGGAAGTTTCACCTGATTTTGCCTCCAAAGTTTGTCTTCCTGGTACGATAGACGAAAGTCTCTTTGAAGATACTCTTGATGATGAAACCCCTTCCGTTACAGTGGCTAATGCAGTTTCTGGCGTTGATTCTCGAAGCGCTGATGTTGACAATGAACAGTCATGTGCCTTTGGTACCACTGCTGAGGTCTCTGTTTCAGAGTCCCATGAAGACACACTGGAGAATGGAATGTCCGCGCCTACTGAACTTGATAGTATGCTGACTTCTGCTTTTAACTCAGGAGGAGAGAAATCGATGGGATATGCTTCACCTAGTTGTAGCAGATTCGATGAACAGATCTCTGATATACCTGCTGAATTTCATTCCAGTCACATCCATGATGAAGGCGTTCATGACCTTCCTGGGCTGGACAACATATCCACAGACATTGTCCCGAAGGAAGACCTTGCTGTATCAGATAATCACGCTGACATTTCCAGTGATGATGAAGATCATGCTGTTAGCCTGTCATCCACTAGTATGAAAGGTTCTCTGCCTTGGAGATCGACCAATACTTCTAAGTCGTCATCTGAAGCTACAGACAGCTGCCATGATACAGCTGTGGAGTCTAACGGGATATTACCAGCGAAGAATAATTCAGCGTTAGAAAAAACAGTGCAGGAAAGCCCACTGGAAGCGTCTTCAGAAGGTCTGGGTACTTCCCTAGACAATAATGACCTGGCAGGTAGTGAATCTGTAAGTCCCATGATATCTCTTGATCAAAGTAACAGAGACAGAGAAACCAAATCTCCTTGTGAGAGCATTCCTGATGAAAATGGCATAGACTCTTTGCCAGCGAATAATATGAACCTTACAGAGAGTTTGACTACCGAGCCGTCGGTTAAAGTGCAAACGCCTTGTGTAAGCCATGCATTAGAAGATGAGGAGTTGAAGCTGTCAAGTGTTTCCAGGGGCTTAGAGTTTGTACCACAATCAGCAGGCATAGAATGGAACAATCCTAAGCAAGAGTTGAATCTGGATCCTATTTTCCCTAGCTTTGGTCTGATCCCTGAGACCACTACACCTAATCAGGAGGACATGCCACCGCTCCCACCCCTTCCTCCTATGCAATGGCGTATTGGAAAGGCTCCACAATCTTTTCTTCCTAACTTCATGGGAGAATTAGGCGAAACCAGTAGTTCTGCTCCGTCAGCCGCACCACCCTCTGGATCCAGCTTGAATGTTCAAATGTGGTCAACACCAGAGCTGTCAGAATCTCTAGGAAGGGAGAAATCAGAACAACTTCCTGGAGAGTCTATGACCAGTGAATCAGAAAAGCCGTTGCATTCATCCATTCAGTTCCCATCCGTTGCCACTGATTTGAATAGTCAGTACGACAGTTTCGGCTCCCAGAGAACTCAGTCAGCGGATCCTTCTATTGAGCTCCTTGCAATTCCTAACCACGGGAGTATAGAGGATGTTGGTTCTGAAGAGAACAATCTTTTGGCTGACCATACTTCTCAGAACCAGGAGCTCGTTTATTCACAAGAGTCGTCATTGCAGCTGCCTCAGGAGCCTTCAGCTAAAAACGAAGATTTCGAAGACGACACAGATGTGCAGGTTTCAGAAACCTCAAGAGGTCAGAAAGATTGTCCTGAAACCGAAGCGTTGACACCACCTCAGTCAGCAAAGGTGGAAGATAATGGTCATTCCGATCCTGATGCTTCAAGTGCAGAAATAGCAGAACCATCAAACTCTTCGGTTCAGAAGATAACTCCTGCTTCAGTGGGAGATGCTATGTGGCCTGTCAACGCATTCACTGTTGCACCTACATTGGACACAGATAAACTAGAAGAGGTCCCTATGGTTAAACTTCCCCGTCCAAGAAGTCCGCTTGTCGATGCCGTTGCAGCTCATGACAGACGCACGGTAACAGTTACATCTCATCTCCAATACCATACTCTTGCTAAAAGAAATGTTTCTCTAAATCCCTTGTTCTAATGATTTGCCAGCTGAAGAAAGTCTCTGAGAGGGTCCAACCACCAATCAAATCAAAGCAAGATGACAAAGATTCATTGCTTGCACAAATAAGAAACAAGGTAACTCACATTCTTCTTACCTTGCACAGAAAAATTTGATCAGGAGTTGTATGACCTTGGTTTGTTTATGCAGTCCGTTAGTCTGAAGCCTGCTGTAGCGACACGTCCAAGCATTCAAACTGGTCCTAAAACGAACCTAAGGGTAGCTGCAATCTTAGAAAAAGCAAACACAATACGCCAGGTCCGTCGTCTCTCTTTCAATCTCCTTATTTTTACTCTTTGTGGCCCTTCATAATTCTAAAGGCCTCATGTCAAAGCGTTTCGACCAAATACAATATCAACTTGTTTTTCTCAATGGCTTACACATCTGAAAACACGTAATGATCGTTGGATACACACTGGTGCAGGCAATGGCTGGAAGCGATGAGGATGAAGATTCAGATAGTTGGAGTGATTCTTGAGTCATGGTCGCTGGGTACATAATTAACTTCTTCTGTCGTGTTGGTTCTTGTTTGATGATGAGTGCACCAAGCAGCGCTCTGAGTCAGGTAGGTTATACAATTTATATGTCAGACAAACATCAAATATGTACTGTCATTGCTTAAATATATGTTATCATATGTACTGTATACTATTTTTACTTATAGGTGTGTGTGTGCATGTTGTAAGTAAACTCCGGAATTTGTATTACTTTTACGTATGTTCGTGGTTTTTCTAATCATTCTTTTTCTTTCATGAGATTATTTTTGTTGGATATGGAAATGGAATGTTTTCTCTAAATAGTTTGTGTCCTTTTGTATTTGTGGTTCTCCAACACAATATTTGGTTACTCCAAAAGTAATCTCAAACCAAATCGAATTAAGCTGAAATTGAACCAAGTATTCTTTTATATAAACTCAGAACCGAACCTAATTTGATTATATTACAAAAAAACCAAACAGGATAAAATTAAAAATATTCAATTTTAGTTATTTCATATCCAACCATAATGGCAAGGCAAACAGCCTTTGAAAAAGATGTATCAAAAGGATAGACTAACATTTAGACTTGAGGCAAGTTCTGTTTCACCATCAGCTCATGAATTTCGTCCAATGCATCAGAGTGGAAACAACAAGCACAAGCTTACAAGATGAAATGTCCCTTCGGTGGATGTCCTAGCTGTGTCAGTAACCTTCAATGTAATTCAAACCGCCATGTGATGTTGTTTTCCTCTTCTCTGCAACCATAATATTGTTCAAAGTCCAAGAAACATATGCAACTTGCTCAATCTTCCAGTTGAAGTTACCCATGGGATAAGTACTTAGCTGCTCCAATTCGTGGTGTTGTGTCCAAGGAAGTGGTAGCTTGAAATCTGGAGGTCGGGACACTGATCCGTAGAACAATATAAGTGTAAACCAACATCTCTTAACTTCATGATACATTCATCTTTGTAGCTCTTAACAAAACAATGAAACTTGTGTGTGTGACCTTCACCAACTATCTCATCACATAAACAACCTCTACTTAACACCAAAAGATGATAGTTTAACATCTGCTCTCATCAAAACTCTCAACAACAAGTGTTGTTCGTATATGAATTCCACGTATCAAAACTCTTCACGTATTTTCCAAAATGACTTAAATCTTCTAGACGATCTACAGTGTGAGTTTCTGATTGATATCGAGATAAAACTAGAAAAATGGTGAATCAATCGCTTGATTAGTATGAGTTTCTGATCTACAGTGTGAGTCCCCTCCCCAAATCTATATGAATCAAATCAATAGGTTCATAGTATAATCACTAGAAACTGAATTCTCTACTTATACATGAGACGGATTCTAATTGGCAAAGGAATATATTTTCCGAATTCTCTAGAAAGATGCTGTAAAAGCTTTACCAATGGGAAAAGCGTTAGTAGTTTGGTTAAGAAAAACTTACAAATTGTTGTGACCAAATACTACAAAATAAGAGAATAATTATTTACTTAACAGTCAATTAAAATTAACTAAAGTGACAGATACATTAAAAAAGTCAATATAGACAAGAAGTGATAGATAAATTAAGAAAGTCAACATAAATAACGATAGATAATGAAGTCTTGGATAAATAATAAAATCTTGGATAGAGAATGATGTCATGCCATTGATGAGATCTTCTTGATCATACCTAAAACACAGATAAACAATATATACATTAATTAACTACTAAAAAACCAATATTATTATTTAAATAGAAACAAACAGTGAGAAGTTTACTTTCAACTCCACAACTTTTCTGATTAGACATTTGTGCCGAACCAATCGAACGAAACATTCATCTCTAAAACCTTTCTCACGGCTTTCAAGTGCCTCCCATGATTCACGGATCGCTGAAACATGCACTTGTACACATTTCCCGTACAAAACCACACAATGTCTCGAAAATCTCTGATAAGCACGCATTTGACATTTGACCTCTGTTGGATTGAACATTCCCTGAAATTCATTTGTATTGTTTCTACACAAGATATTAAGATAAATTATATAACATTAATCAGAGCTATGTAAGAGAATAATTATAGTTTTGTCTATGAAAATACAGTTACTTGTCCCAAAATTCTTCATTGTAGCTTGGAAAAACATCAGACGCTACTACTAGAATGTCTGTTGACTAATAGTTTTTCAATTAGCTTCTCAAACTCGTTTTGAACATCTTGATCATATCTTCGTGGCATGTGGTGAACGGTCATTTGCCGTACATATTGTCTAACCATAAAAGAACTAACATCTTCTAGACAATCTGCATCGCAAGTTTTTGATTGATATTGAACAAGGACTTCTTCCATTAAATCATCAGCATCTAGAAGTGTTCTTTGAGATCCATTTATTTTGACCAATGCAGATTGACATTTTTCGAGAACTATAATCCAAAAATTATCTATAAGAACTAGTAAATAATATAATAATCATCATCATCAGATTAAAACATAAACAATCATAACAAAAATATAAAACATTATCTAAATCTTATAATTGGTCATAAACAATCATAACAAAAGTATTAAACATTATCTAAATGTTTTGATTGGTCATAAACAATCATAACAAAAATATTAAAACATAAAAAATCCTAACAAAATTATTAAAAATAAACATTCATAACAAAACTATTTAAAAATAAACAATCATAAACAATCAGAACAAATATTTATATTTAGAGCAAACCTAAACAATCATAAACAACCAAACAAAAATATTAAAACATAAAAAATCATAACAAAAGTATCAAAATAATCATAAACAATCATATACAATCATAAACAAAAATAGTAAAATATAAACTATCATAATCAATTATAAAAAATCACAACAAAGTATTAAAACAATAATAAACAATAGTATTAAAACATAAACAATCATAACAAAAGTATTAAAACATAAACAATCATAACAAAAAGTGGTAAACATAATCTAAACAATAGTATTACCTCTTTGCTCTCCATGTCAAAGAAAATTATGTAAAGCTGGCGTTATGGATCTGATAACATTAAAAAAAGTTTGAAACCACTTAAACATTTTACCCAAACAATTAAACACCATATATCAAATTTCATTTGAAAAAATGACAACTGAAAATTACACACATACCTTCCATTTGTTACAATCATCAAGACTCAGATTTTGAAATTAATACACAATATTATAGTTTAAATGGAAAGAGTGAGAAGTTTATCTTCAACTCGACCACTTATCTGATGAGACATTTTTCTCGAGCCAAGAAAACGAATCTGGCATCCCCAAATTTATCCTCACGAGATTCGAGTGCCTCCCAGAATTATTTGATCTTTTGGTTTTTCACTTCTACACATTTTCCGTAGAGAACCACACAGTGCTTGGTAAACCTCTGGTAGAGACGCATCTCATACTCGACATCTGTTAGACTAAAAATTCCCTGAAATTCAGTTGTATTCTTATTACACAACATATCAAGATAAATTTTATAACATTTATAACAGCTATGTAAGAGAATAATTAACAATACACTTACTTGTCTCTCGTAGCTTGGAAAGACATCGAAAGCTACTACAACAGGCCCTTTAACTAGTAGATTTTCAATAAATAACTCAAACTGATCTTGCTCAACTTGAACGAATCCCCTTGGCCTGTGGTGGACAATCATTCTCCTTACATAATTTTCTTCCATGCGTGTGATTCAGATTGATATCGAGAATCCACACCAACTAGGAGCATTGCGAGAGTCAAAAGTGCTCTATCAGATCCCTTTATCCTAACCAATGCAGATTGACCTCTTAATAAGGCTATAGCCAAACATGTATCTGAAAAAAAAAAACAGTAAAGATCACCATTATCATCATATTAAAACGTAAACAATGATCACAAAAGTAATATAAATTACTTAAATGTTCTTCTTGGATAAGAGGTTCGGGAACAGTGTCTTGCCTATTTTCTCTCCAAGTAAAAAGAAACTCGGTAAAGCTGACATCATGGATCTGATAACATAAAAAAAAAAGATTTAGAAACCATTAAGCATTTAAGCCAAACAAGTCAACACCAACGTATCCAATTCATATGAAAATAGGACAACTGAAAATTACACCACATACCTTCAATTTGTTGCAACATCCGGACTAAGTATTCCAAAGTAACTCAAAAGCTTGTTTTCTGTCATCAATTTGTTGTGGAATCGTTTAACTGTTGAGACAATCTCTTGAAATAGTGTCATATTTCATGTCATGATAATTAAAAAGTGATTAAAGGACCATCGTTATATACTAAAGAATAAAACATTTAATGAGCAAAAAAAAGTAGAGAAATGAGGAAGAATCTGATAGAGCACTTTTGACTCCAGAACTGTAACATCAATACCAATCGAATCTTCTCTCAAACTCTCATTCACGCTGGGTAAGATTCCTCCTCATTTCTCTACTTTTTTAAAATATTAATAGCCAGTTTCCCTGTTTTTTTATAGGAAATATAATCCAAATAATTATTACAATACTAATTTTAAGATTAAAGGTGAAGCATCATTGAAAATATGTTGTAAAATATAAATTAAATACTTACATTAGATAATATATATAATATTAAACAATTATATTCCTATCCTGAAACAAATTAATTTATATTTTTATAAGACGAACTTCAAAAACAATTAGGCTAATAATGATTAATGTTATCAAAATAATATATTTAAAACCAAAATAGCAAATATTATATAAAATACAAAACAAAAATTAACTTAAAATATTAAAAATATATAAAATCATGAAAAACTATGATTAAATAACACTAAAAATTGACAGATAAAAAAACAATATAATCTAAGAGAATACATGGATAATAAAGAATCTTTTTTTTTCTACACTCTTATTACTTCCTCAACCACACCTTGCTATTGCCAGTTTGCCACTACTCTTTTAACACAAGTGAGGATATTTGTCATTATCAATACTATTAAAAGGGAATGAGTTTTAATAAATCTACTTAAAAAAGTTGTTTGAACCCTTTTATTAACTAATAATATTTTGGTCTTACTTTAAATTTCAATTAAAAGTTAGTTACATTATATTTCTTTAACAATCATACAGTCAATACTTTTATGTATTAGGTCCATATCTTTTTGTTCACGATTTGATTATACCACATACTAGGTTAAGATCCGTGCCCTGCGCGGAATAAATATTAATTATTAATTATTTTTTAGTATTATATATTTTTTGCATATTATGAAATAATAAATATATATTGAATAATAAAAAATTTAGTAATTATTACATATATAATTAAATTTGTACAAATACTTAAATAAATTGACAAACACTTTTTCTATTTTATATGTTATAAAATTAAGTTTAAATGATATTAACATAGATATATATTACATTTTTAATATTGACATCTGTTAAAAATATTTTATACTCATATTAATTTTGATCGTTTGTATTTCTGTATAACAAAAATTTTAAATCAATGATAACAATAAACAATTTGTGGGATGTTTAAATTTTTTAGTAATTTATAATTTTAAAAGCATTCAATGCAAAGTTTAAAATCTAAATATTAAATTGTCAATAATTTTTCAAAATGTTTATAAAAAAAATCAAACAAAATTCAAAATTAAAATACTTATGTTATATGGTATATAACTTATTTTTTAAAAATATTAATATACATATATAATATTTATTAAGTTAGACTTCCTACTTATGTAATTTCGTAATCATTTGTATCTTGTTATAACATAAATTTTAAACCATTGATCACAAAAAATTCAATGTGAGATTTTTTAACAACTTTAGTCATTTATATTTGTTTAAAAAAATTTAAAATATAATATACAAAAAATCTAAATTTTTATTATATAGTTAATGTGGTTATTTAATTTATTTTAATATGTTAAATTTTTTAAAAATGATAAAGAATAGACTAATTTTTATCAAATCTTTATTATTCAAAATCATTAATTGTCATATATACTTTAGCCACATTAGGTAATTCCGTGATTCTTATTTAAGGAAATAATGAAGAACATTTATGATTAATTTATGGTTAGGTTAATAAAAAGCTTATTATATATTTATATAGACCAACATATTTTTCTAAGGATTCTAAAAATGATTGTGGTGATGACATGTGGCTACAAAAATATGTTGTAATGTTTCTCTTTTAATATATAGGGGATATACTTTATTTATTAGACCGCATCATTTGGTACACGAAACTATTATACCACATGATACACTTCATTTTATTAAAACACACTTCTTATCAATACATCACTTATTAATCCCAACCACGGGTTGTAGCAATATTAAAGGTTTAACGTTCAAATATGGGTAATTCATTACAACATTAAATGAAACTAACATGTATCGTAAGTCAATTTCTATACTTTTATTAAAAGAGAAACTGGTTTTTGCTCATTAACAATAGTATAGGCATTGGAAACAATAGAAAAGATTTTGGAAACGTTTCATTCAAATAAATATTAAAATTTTGGTTGTTAAAATCAATGCTGATATTGCGTAGGTTGTAACAATCAGTTTGAAAAACAAAAGAGAATATATTATCGATATGCTAATTATATTCATTTACTTGATTAACACTTTTATTGATTTCGAATTCATTTTAAAGAAAGTCGATTGTTAGAATATATTTTCAGATATATTGTACTTTATTGGGAATATATTATATATACAATTTGTAAATAAATTACAGAAACAAATCTTTTTTTATTTAGAATTTTAATCCACATAGTATACTATATAAAGTAAATAAAAAACAACATCGCATATTTTAACCTTAATATTTAAATATTTATTATTTTGCCATAAAATTTTACAGCATTAAAAAACGTAACACATCCATTACAATTTTGGTGCTATTTTAAAACATATTAATTTTCTTAAAAATTTATAATATTAAAACGTAAACATTCCTTTTTTTCCTTTAATAAAAATGTCAATTCTCCCAAAATATCTCTGACTAACAAGAATTATCTATAAAAAAAAGTTAATAGTATTATCATCATCAACATCATATTAAAACATAAACAATCATCACAAAACTACTATACATTACCTAGCTATACAACATAGGTTTGTTAAATAAAGATCATAATCTAATTGAAGCATAAACAGTGCAGCAAAGATAGTGTAATATGTGTATTTTTTTTAAAAAAATAGCATAAAGATAATATAAAAAGCGTTTGATGGACCTTATACTTCGAGGATGCAGGTATGGTGCTTGGAATTCACTTATTTTTTCTTACAATAAATGAGAGAATCTGATTCATTTTAATCCATTTAGTGACAATTTTAGTTTCTGTTTTTATACATTTATTATATGATAATCATATAAATAAAACAAATAAATTTGAAAACAAAACAACGGGCTTATATTCTCGTTGACAAAAAGTCTAACTTTCTTTTCTAATTGGTGTTATTTACTAGGGATAGATGAATCATGTTTCCTTTTAAATTATCTTCTTTTCTCCCAATTATTTTTTATATATATAAACTTAGAACCTACATCAAATTTACAAGTTTTAAAGCCTAAAAAATTTATTGTTATTTTAATCAGCTAAGTGGATACTTCACATAAAACAAATTGGTGTAATCTGAACCAATGGTATTTTCTATTTACTTGTTAAATGAAAAAAACGTTTTAGAATAACTATTTTATGAGTATAATATATCAAATTATTAAGTTTCTTAGTGAAATTTCAGCATCATGATATTATTAAGAGGTATCATTTTTCTAGTGAGGTTTATGCGTCCGGACCATCACATCAAATCATTGAAGTAGTACTATTTTTATGTTCAGTGTTGATTAATACATAATTTGTGCATAAAAATACTGACACTATTTTTATGACACTATTTAAAGAGATTGCCTCAACTGTTAAACGATTCCACAACAAATTGATGACAGAAAACGAGCTTCTGAGTTACTTTGGAAGACTTAGTCCGGATGATTGCAACAAATTGAAGGTATGTGGTGCAATTTTCAGTTATACTATTTTCATATGAATTGGATACGATGGTGTTGACTTGTTTGGCTTAAATGCTTAATGGTTTTGAAACATTTTTTTATGTTATCAGATCCATCATGCTAGTTTTACCGAGTTTCTTTTTACTTGGAGAGAAAAGAGGCAAGACACTGTTCCTGAACCTCTTGTCCAAGAATAACATTTAGGTAATTTATATTACTTTTGTGATCATTGTTTACGTTTTAATCTGATGATAATGATGATCTCTACTGTTGTTTTTTTTTCAGATACATATTGGGCTATAGCCTTATTCAAAGGAAGAATCTTACCTAGCGTGAATGAGAGTTTGAGAGAAGAGCCGATTGATATTGATGTTATGGTTCTAGATTCAGATGTATTGGACCGGTTAGCAAAGGATTTGTAGACTCATCGGATGTTTCAGTCAAAACAAACCCCAAAACAAAAATACAATTAATAGTGAAAATAAAAATACAATTAATAGCGAAATACAAATTTACTGAAAAGATTAGAATATGTTAAGTTTAATCAAGTATGAATCAACATTTTGAAATCGATAACCCGATTAATATCTGAAATCGAAACTAGTTCGGACTCAACCATTGCACATGTAACTAAACTTGAACCGAATCCGATTAAACCCGGACTGAATCTGACCTGAATTTTTATAATATCTAAATGGGACTAAAATTCATGAACTCAAAACTCAAAATTCGAATAAACCTGAACTAAAATCCGATTGGTACCCCTATTGCCCAGCCTTATTAAACGAAGACAATATCGAAAAAAACTAATCCAAAAAGGCAGCAGGTGTACTTGGGCTTCAAGAGATTTATTAAACCTGAAAAACAGAATCAAACCATATCCGAAGTTTCAAACAATTTCAATGAGGGTTTAAAATCGAACCAAAAAACTTAAAATAGTAATACTAAAATAATAACCAAGAAACCCTAATCCAAAAAAGTAGCGGATGTACACGAGTTTCAAGAAGTTTATTAAACCCAAAAAACCGAACAAAACCCTATCCAAACTTTTTAACAACTTCAATGAAGCTTTAAAATCATGAACCAAAAAGCTTAAAATAGTAATCTACAATATTATATGAGAAGTGAATTTGCTCACTTGTCATCTTCTCCATGATTTTAAGATAAGTTATAAGTTTAATTCATTTTATTATTTAAAATTTATTTATATATATATATATATCATGATATTTTAGATAGTTAATAAACATTAACCTATCCAACCGATATATATACTATTATTTAAAAATATATTTTAATATATACACTTATCATGATAATTAGAATTTTTAATTGATAAATACATATTAACAATATCTACCAATAATATCATAATTACACTTATCTTATATTTAGTTTAAGCAATGACTAATATTAATAGCCAGTTTCTCTGTTTTTTTATTGGAAATATAATCCAAATAATTATTACAATATTAAAGGTGAAGCATCATTGAAAATATTTTGTAAAATATAAATTATAAACTTACATTAGATAATATATATATATATATATATATATATATATATACTATTAAACAATTATATTCCTATCCTGAAACAAATTAATTATATTTTATAAGACGAACTTCAAAAACAATTCGGCTAATAATGATTAATGTTATCAAAATAATATATTTAAAACCAAAATAGTAAATATTATATAAATTACAAAACGAAAATTAACTTAAAATATTGAAAATATATAGAATCATGAAAAACTATGATTAAATAACACTAAAATTTGACAGATAATAAAAATAAATATAATCTAAGAGAATACAGGGATAATATTTTATAATTCATTATTTTTGTGTTTTTCTATCACTTCTTTTAAAATCTAAATTGAACATGTTATGTGACTTGAGTAATCCTTTAGAAGAATCAACTGTATATAGACATGAGAAAAACAGAAATCACAAAAGTATAGTTCTTGTTCTTGGAGTGGAGCTGCCTTTTGGTATGTGTTGGATCAATTTGGGTTAAAAGGGGTAACGTAGCATCGTACATGCTAATGGGTGGAGTTGCTGCTTCGAGGTTTGGCTTGTGGATGTTTGATCTTGCCGTCATCCAGCAAATGCAGGTTCGTCAAAACATTTTTATTTCGGTTTTATAACATTTTGGTATAATGTATAATCTTTAGAAACTGAATTCTCTAGCTGTACATGAGACGGATTTTAATTGGAAAAAGAGTATATTTTCCGAAATCTCTGGAAAGCTGCTTCAAAGGCTTTGCCAATAGGACAAGCGTTAGTAGTTTGGTAAATGATGTCTTGTACAAGCGTGGTGGCCAGCAATGAAGACAACGCTGTCAAGAGCGTTCGAGGCATGCTTTCCTTCCTTGAATGTTTTCTCGACGACAAAAGCTTCCTCTGTTCTTGATCATGTAATCCGGTGGTGTAAAATGATCATTTGCACAAAAAAGGAAGATCCACTTACGATTGCACTACCATCAGCTTAAAGTCTAATTTATATTTGTTTTACAAAGTCCAATTTATATTTGTTTTATAGAGTTAATAATTGACAGAATCTACTATGCTTAAAGACCACAAAAAAAAAATTAAAGTGAATAAAGAATCTTTTTTTTTTCTACACTCTTATTACTTCCTCAACCACACCTTGCTATTGCCACTACTCTTTTAACACAAGTGGGGATATTTGTCATTATTCCTTCGTTAAAAGTGATATCACCTATGATAACAAAGCTCTTATACTTCTTGAATCACTCCTTGCTACTGCCACAACTCTTTTTAACACAAGTGGAAATTTTTGTTATTACTCCATCACAACAATTGACATTGTTTTTCTTTTTTTTTGTAAATTAACAATTGACATTGTTGATATCACAAATAATAACAAAACTAGCCTTCAAAAAGCAATTCTGATACTGTACGATTCTGTTTCCATCATTCATTCTCTCAAGCTCATGTGAGGCGCAGAAGTAAGGTTCTTGTTTCATTCGTATTTGAGAATTTTCAGACTGATGTATTGCTAGAATTATCGTTTTTCTTTTTGGATTGATTTATTACTAGAAATTATCGTGATGGATCTTCTTCGATGAATGATTTTGTTGTTGCTGTAACATATTCACACACATGCAAATGTTGTTCTGTAAAACGCTAAAGTAACAACATAATTCACTTTGGATTTTGGAAAAGTAAAACACATGCATGCATGATCCATGTTTATGTTCTGAAATATTTTTCTCTGTCAGAAAATGGAGAATGCTGCAGAAGCGGTGACGGTTGTCCAACAGGATGAAGAACGTGAAGTAGAGGGACTAGGGCAGCCACAAAACCCACCGCCACCCGTACGACGTCGTTTCATTATATCTCTTTACGTTGGATATTTTCTTGCAAGATGGGGTGCCAGGTTAAATATAAATTAATAAATAAATATTTTCATCTCTAACATTTTTTGTTTAGAACTGAAAAGGGTAAAATTGTGGATTGGTCTTTTCAGTAAAATATTAGTTCTTTTATTTTATGCTTGGTTTGCTTAGTTGATTTGAAATCTTGAATAGTTTCAAAGTTGGTTTATAAAAGCAAAAGAGAAGAAAAAAACACCTTATAATGTAAGATCATTTGAATATGGTGGATACACTTCAATTTTGGTAAGTATGAGTTTCTTCTTCTGATGCAGAACTTGGGAATTCTCAGTTGCTTTGTATATGATCTACTTGTGGCCAAACTCTCTGCTTCTTGCGGCCATATACGGTGCGATAGAGTCAGGTTCAACTGCGATCTTTGGCCCCATTGTGGGGCGATGGATCGAGGGAATGGACTACGTTAAAGTTCTTAGACTCTGGCTCTTATGTCAGAACCTCTCCTACATCATTGCTGGTGGTGCAGTCATCAAGTTGCTACTAGATTACCATCTTAAACCCCGGAACATCCCGGTCTTTGCAACCTTGGTTGCGTTGACAAATGTTGCTGGGGCCATTGGTGTGCTTTCCACACTTGGTGGCACCATCTTGATCGAACGAGACTGGTAATGTTCTTTTCACATGATTTTTGCATACTGCATGCAATTTTATTTTGCTCTTTTGACTACCAAACAGGGCTGTGGTTATGTCGGAAGGTCATCCACCAGCGGTATTGACAAGAATGAACTCTGTCATTAGAGGCATTGATTTGAGCTCAAAGCTATTGTCTCCAGTCATCACCGGTCTCATCATTAGCTTTGTCTCACTGAAGGCATCAGCCATCACTTTTGCATTTTGGGCCACTATAACCGCTTGGGTTGAGTATTGGCTCTTCATATCTGTGTATAGTGGTGTTCCTGCGATAGCTCAAAGCAATGAGAGACGGATCTTGCGTTCCATGACAAATCCAGTAGAAGAAACAGATGCACCTGTTTCTGTTTCTATTGTCCGCGGGACCGAGGAGGGTAACCCACCACGTAGAACCGCAATGCTGAAGGTCTTTGATAGAGTATCCAAATCCTCTTTTGTTGGTGCGTGGAGAGTTTATATCAAACAAGAAGTTGTACTCCCAGGGGTTTCACTAGCTCTCTTGTTCTTCAACGTCCTCAGGTTAGCTTTCTCTTTGTGTTTTGGACTTGTTCACATGTGGATGTCAAGTAAAATGTTTTTGAGTTTCAAGGGTTTATGGGATCTCTTTACTGCCTTGATACAGCTTTGGAACATTGATGACGGCTACATTGCAGTGGGAAGGGATACCTACATATATCATCGGTATAGGCAGAGGAATAAGTGCCACGGTTGGACTAGCGGCTACAGTCGTCTATCCTCTAATGCAAAGCCGTATCTCAACGCTGAGGACCGGTCTCTGGTCATTCTGGTCTCAGGTATATTACTAACTTGAAACTTCTTATCCATTTTAATGAGTTAGGTTAGAGATTGTCAATCACTATAACTATGGCAATCACAATAATCATGAGATTATAATAAATTATTTGCATTTAGGTTTTTGATTCTCATAGCTTACTATATGAATGTATGTGCTCTTTCTAATAGAAATAACAAGAAATATGTACCACATTCTGGTTCATCTGATTGGTTATAACAATTCATTTTGCCATTCTTCCTTGGATATATTTATTTGCTAAGTGTACTATATGTGAATCTAGTAGAACTTGAACGTGTTATGTGACTTGAGTAATCCTTTAGAAGAATTAATTGTATATGAGACATGAGAAAAACAAAAGTCACAAAAGTAGAGTTCTTGTTCTTGCAGTGGAGCTGCCTTTTGGTATGTGTTGGATCGATTTGGGTTAAAAGGGATAACGTAGCATCTTACATGCTAATGGGTGGAGTTGCTGCTTCAAGGCTTGGCTTGTGGATGTTTGATCTTGCCGTCATCCAGCAAATGCAGGTAGGTAAAACATTTATTTCGGTTTAGTGATTATATTCAAAGTTACAAAAACATTTTGGATATAATGTTTGGTCTTAAAAATAGGATCAAGTTTCAGAATCCGACCGTTGTGTGGTTGGAGGAGTTCAAAACTCTTTACAATCGGCTCTTGACTTGATGGCATACGTACTAGGTATCATTGTATCCAATCCAAAGGTAACAACGTTTCCACTTACATTCTAAGAGACAATATAGACTATAGTTGTTATCAAACCCATTTTATTATGCTTTAGTTGTTTGCGCCATAATGTAAACGCCAATATAAACACATAATTTGCGTTTGAGGTCATAATGTGATTGTACTGTGATTTTCAGGATTTCTGGATATTGACGATCATCTCATTCTCCACAGTTACGTTAGCAGGATTAATCTATACAGTTCATCTCTACCGAATCCGTAACCATATCTTTCACTTTGAGAAGATTCCTTTATTGAGCAAATGTTTGTTCAAGTTTATACTTCCTTCTCGTGGAGAAACATGAATAAATAGTGTGGTATACGTCATACTATTTCTCAAACAATGATAATCAATATCAATAAGATTTGGCTTTTAATTTCTTCTTCTTATAGAGTTAAGAACATTCCCTTAGAATTAGTAAAAACACAATTAATTACAAAAAAAAAACACTAAGAAGATTGATGAAGCCTTTTCTTGGCATTCTCTGCTTCATCGGTTGCTTCAACTTGCATTTTTGTCTCTGTTAGATGAGCATCCGTTGCTTCTTTCTCGTTCTTGGCCGTCAACCTCTTTGTCTTTCAAACCAAAAATGTCATGAATTAATATATATTACTCAAAACTTAAAATAAGAAGTCTTGAACAGGTTCTAGTATTTGACGATAACAATATGAAACTATTTGAAGCTTCTATATGTACAACTTGTTAGATAGCAACGCGGATGCAAGTCAGTAAATGCACATAACTATTTGATGGCTAATAAAAAGAGAGATAATAATATGAAGTACTTAATTCATTAAGTATTACATAAGCCACCCAAAACGCGTCATGTGATCATGATTCAAGACAATACCATGAGTCTCTGAACCGTGTTAAAACCGGACAGGATATTCCTAAGATCAATCTCTCTATCATATCTTCTCGCGGCTTAAACCACACACTACACGGAAGCTCAAGAAAACTTAACGAATGATAAATGACAATTTTGAAAACGTACCTGGCCGACAAAAAAGGCTTTGACGTAGCTTAGCCCCTCCTTAAACGTCACTGCCATGGATAAACAGCTCGTCTTCATACGATCCATCAGAGACTTCGACGGCCGTGGTTGCGATGTGTCAGCCTCTTGCATCGTGACGTTAAACGCTGCGTTTAAAAAGAGAGATGTTGCAAGCTAGCTAGGCAACGAGAGATGTGTGTATCTCACTTGCTTTCATGTGCAAAAGATTCTTTTAACACAAGTTATTCTGGAAGCAAGAGCAACGCCACGTCTTTTGTACGTGTAGGTTGAGAAGGTTACACGCGTGTACTAAAGTAACACGCACATGAGTAAACAAATAGATTGAAACCAAATAGCCGCGCATAGATTTAATAACAACTTTAATTAGGAGGTTTTGCTAATTAACCCACTCCTAATCTTTATTCATGTACTTTAAAGAAAAGAGTCGACCTAACCTAATGGAAAATCGTATTTTTTTATCCAAATGAATTGAACGGCAAGAAACTAAACGTGGCGGTACGTAACAAAGGCATCCAAAATGATGACGAAAGCATGAAGCTGACGTAAGCTCGCCTCGTTCAAAGTCAAGGACACATGGTCTGACCATCTCCTCCTCCTCTTCTCCTCCATTTTCTAATCTTTTCAACGGTCAAACTTCTTATCACCTTCTCAGAAACTACAACTCTCTTTTTTTTTCTTCATTTTTCCTTCATTTATGCCATCAAAAATACAAAACTAACCAATCAGATCGTGCAGTATGTTTTATATATACAGACATAACTAACAAAAACACAAAAACATTTTCAAGAACCATCACATCTCTCCCCTTTTTTTCTTCTTCTTTGCCCCCTTCTCCAAGCTCTCCAACTTTCTATAAATATCTTGAACCGGTCTTCATAAAACAAAAACACTTCCCCTTTCTGTATGGCTGCTTCTTCTCTTCTCACTATGGACAATAGCAGAACCAGACAAAACATGAATGGTTCTGCTAATTGGTCCGGAATAAGATCATCAGCAGCATCTCTTGAAGATCTTGAGATCCCACCGAAGTTCAGATCTTTTGCTCCTTCTTCAATCTCAATCTCTCCTTCTCTTGTCTCTCCTTCCACTTGTTTCAGTCCTTCTATTTTTCTTGATTCCCCTGCTTTTGTTGCCTCCTCTGCTAACGTAAGCCTCCTCTGTTTTTCTTCTTCTTTTCAATTACAGAACTATTGATATAACATGGGATTGACTCCACTTCTTGCAATGATTATATTAGAACCTTTCTTGATTATATAAAAATCATTTAAAAAAAAATAAAAATCATTCTTGATTATATTAAAACCATTCTTGATTCTATTTTGTAGGTTCTTGCTTCTCCAACCACAGGAGCTCTTCTCACATATGAAAATAATCAGAAAAGCATCAACGAGGAAGAGAAGACGAAGAAGAACAACAACAACGTTAACTTCTTTGATTTCTCATTTCAGACACAATCATCAGGAGTTTCTGCTCCGACAAGAACAACAACAAACAGTTCTGTCTTGCAGTCACAGGTTTGTTCCTCAACAGCTCCATCTTCAAATACCTTTTTACTTTCATCTGTGTGTTTCCTCAAATTTAAAATGTTTTGTGTATTCAGGAAACTCGTCCACACAGCAACACTCATCATCAAGCTGTATCTTACAATGGGCGAGAGCAGAGGAAAGGAGAGGACGGTTACAACTGGAGAAAGTACGGACAGAAACAGGTGAAAGGGAGCGAGAATCCTCGGAGTTACTATAAGTGTACTTTCCCAAACTGTCCAACTAAGAAGAAAGTGGAAACATCTTTGGAAGGTCAGATCACAGAGATTGTGTATAAAGGAAGCCATAACCATCCTAAACCTCAGTCCACTCGAAGATCTTCTTCTTCTTCGTCGACGTTTCATTCAGCTGTGTTTGATCATCATGGTGATCACTCTGATTCCTTTGTGATCCAACAAGATGATAATAATACTACTTCTGGTTCTCTTGGAGACGATGAGTTATCGGTTATGAGCAGAGGAGAAGAAGAAGACTGTGGGAGTGAACCTGAAGCAAAGAGATGGTAAAAGATCCATACATCACTCTCTTTTTGAACATTACTTGAATTAGAAAGTTTCTTAAAATGTTTGTTTCTTGTGTGTTTTATTTTAGGAAGGGAGAAAATGAAACAAACGGTGGGAATGGTAATGGAAGCAAGACAGTGAGAGAGCCGAGGATTGTTGTGCAGACAACAAGTGATATAGACATTCTTGATGATGGTTACAGATGGAGAAAGTACGGCCAAAAAGTCGTTAAAGGAAACCCTAATCCAAGGTAAAAACTTGAAACATTTGTAGCTTCTTCATATCATCACAATAAAAGTCACTGAGAGTGTTCTAGAACAAACGGGAATCAAACTAAAAATTTCAAAAGTAATAATTAAACTCAAAGAGCAAAACATGACCGAGTCAAATACTTATTTTATAGTTTGTATATTAATTATTACGATCTATTAGATCCCGAAAAATTTCAAAAGTAATAAACTCAAAGAGCAGAACACGACTGAGTCAAATACTTATCTTATAGTTTGTACTAGAGTTTAAATGTGCGGGTATATTTTTCATTTCATATATGTTAAATTTTGATATTATCATAAAATTTTAAATATACAATTTATATCTTAGTGTTATATATTGTATAACTCTTTAATTTTATTGTTTATATTTTTTATTACTTTGTTAATAAAGTAATTTGTTTTATACATTTTACCTTTTTATTAATTGTTCTTATATTTTCGAGTGTTCATAATTTGAAACAATCAAATAAATAATAGTGTTCAACATATGATTTATGGAAATATATAGCTGTAGAAATAAAATTTTAGCATATGTTAATAAATTTTATTTGTATAAAAATATGACATGGTTAACAAATTTGATAACAATTTATTTAAACGAAATCATTTAAAAAAATAGGTTAATTTACCAAATTAATATAATTTTATCATATTTAATTTATATAATACTTCTATTTTAATATAATATAGAATATAATTACAAATTCATAAAATTGAAATCTTTATACTTTTTCCGATTGATATAAAATTTAATTATATAAATTTATACTAATATTATATTACTTAATTACGAAATTAATTAATGCACTATTTAATTAAAAATATTTAAAAAATTGAGTGGGATTTTGAGATTTTCTCTAAACAGATTTTTTATAACTAAAATTCAAATTTATTAAAATTGATTTATTATTAATATTCTTATTGATTATCATGTCATATTATGCAACTAATGTAATGAAATGGACTTAGTAAGAGTTTTTAGTGGTAGATAAAAATGGTACTTATTTTTGTTGGCTTAATGCAGAGATGGTTTGTTGTTTCGGACAACGCCTAGATAGAACTTATTTTTGCAACATTTGCCTTGTAAATCTTATAAAATGGCACTTTAGAGTCTTGTAAATGTTCATTCTTTTTACAGTATCAATAAATTTCAAATTTCATCAAAAAAAAAATGATACTTCTCTTTTAATAGAAAAGATATTAATAATGTGAATGAATAATTTACAATCTATTAGATATGTATTGATCCGGTCTCAAAAACACTAATCCCTTTAGAAAAAAAAAATATTTACTATTTTTTTGATAAAAGGGTTTTCAGAAATTATTCATCTATTAAAAGTAGTTTTCTTATCTTAAATATATATATATATATGGTGCACCGTGATTTAAATTATTTCCATAATCTTAACAGGAGCTACTACAAGTGCACAACCAATGGTTGTCCGGTGAGAAAACATGTTGAGAGAGCATCACACGATATGAGAGCAGTAATCACAACCTACGAAGGGAAACACAACCACGACGTGCCTGCGGCTCGTGGTAGCGGATACACCACAAACAGACTGGCACAAGAGCCTTCTTCAGCACCAATTAGACCAAATGCTATTGCTGGTCACTCTAATTACACTACTTCTCAAGCACCATATACGCTTCAAATGCTTCACCAAAACAACAACACTAGTGCCGGGTCTATTGGTTACGCTATGAACAATAATAACTTCCTTGGTGGTGGGTTCTCTAGAGCAAAAGAAGAACCAAACGATGACTCCTCTTTCTTTGATTCGTTTTTGTCTTGAAGTTGTGAAAATTCGTTTTTCATTCTGTACATTTCTGGCAGAAAAGGATTTAACTACTTACTAGTGGTCCTGCAGATACTAAGACTATAGTCTATATAGTCCATAGAGAAAATTATTTCATTTGTTTTTTTAGTGGCTCATGCGAGGGCTTTCACACGCTTGTAATGTAATAATATCTTTAGTTCTTTTGTACCATACAACTAGTTAAAATGGAATAAAGCCATTCAGTTTTACACTTCGTACAATGTATCAAACAAGAACATAAACAGCTATAGCCTATATGCACACATAAAAGAATTGACATTTGCACGCAATGTATTCGTTTTGTTAAAGTAATTTACTATGCATATAATCACCACTAATCTTGTGTTTCATAAGAATATATCATATATGATATATGACAATACTTTTGTAGTTTATTATATAGTTTAGTGTTGCAAAGAAACTTGCATAGCTTCAAAATAGTAAAATACATATAACATACACAAATGGTTCTTTCCGATTCCAAAAAAAAATATTACAAACGGTTGGCATGTTCATTACCAAAAACAAAGACACAAGTTTGCAAAACACACATAGATCACACATACACGTAAAAATCAGAGTCTTATTCAAATTCTCTCCAATGAATGTAGCACATAATTTTGTATTATGTTAAAAATATACTTTTGTAAAATAAAAAGAAACAAAAAATGTAATTCCGGCTAGTATTCTTCATTTTCTTTTTCTTGTTTTTTATATACAGAGAGAGGCCAATCTTCCCATTACTCTCTGCTCCACTGTAAACCGAACTGGTTCACTATAGTGCTTCTCGAATCCTCATCAAAACCGGTTGTATTTGTTCATTTGAAAATCCCGAGTAAAATTCGTTTTAGTGTTGAAACAATTCTACGGACCCCTATTAACCGGTTGGTTAATGATACGACGCAGTTTTCGCCTGAGCTCGTCGGCCCAAGCCAAGCCCACGTCTCGTTGCTTGTTCTTCATCTCCACCATCACCAACTCATCCGTCAATCTCCGAATCTTCACCACGATGTTCGTCACTCCCTGCGACCCTTCCAGCTTCACCGCTCTCTCCTTCTTCTTCGCAATCCTCAGATTCAGCTGCCTCGCAACCTCCACAACCTTCCTCATAATCTCCGCCGGACTCTCGTCGGAAACGAACTGATCGCAATGATCCGGCGTCACGAAGTTCCCGAACAAACCGGCGAGATTCGCCGTCGACGACGACGCGATTAGCTCAAACGCGTTTAGCTTCTTCCCGCTCTCCTCCAGATCGTAATCATCGACTTGAATCCCGACGATCTCGCTCGGATCTACTCCGTGGTTAAACCACGGATCCTTTAAAATCTCGTCGACGGTGATCCGTTTCTCCGGGATCGGCTCCAGTAAACGGCGGAGAAGATTCGTTAGCTCCGGAGAAGTCCACTCCGGCATGGTGTATTGAGCCGTTCGGATTCTCCTGTAGAGTCCCGAGATGTTTGAATCTCGAAACGGCAAGTAACCCGCGTTTAGAAGAAACAAAACGACGCCGCATGACCATATATCCGCTTTCGATCCATCGTATCCCTTCTTCGTTAAAAGCTCGGGTGCCACGTAAGCAGGGGTCCCACAGAGAGTGTGCAGCATCCCATCGGATTTGATCTGCTCCTTCATCGCGCTTAAACCGAAGTCGGAAACCTTCAGATCGCGATTCTCGTCGAGGAGGAGATTCTCCGGCTTGAGATCGCGGTGGTAAACCCCCCTCGCGTGGCAGTACCTCACGGCGGAGATCAGCTGCCGGAAATACTTCCGGCTGAGCTTCTCCGTGAATCGGTTGCTCGAGACTCGCGAGAACAGCTCGCCGCCCTTGGCCAGCTCCATGACGAAGTAGATCTTCGTCTTGGTGGCGAGGACTTCGGAGAGGAGGACGATGTGAGGGTGGCGGAGACGGCGCATGACGGAGATCTCTCTCTTGACGTGCGCCGTGAGTCCGTCTTTCAGACGCTTCTTCTGGACGACTTTGATCGCGACGCTCTCGCGGTCGTTGTGGAGATCCTCCGCTTGGTAGACTTTGGCGAACGCGCCGCTGCCGAGAAGCTTTCCGAGGTCGTACTTGCCGAATAACGCGGATTTGTTATCGTCTCCGTCGACGTTGACGATGATGGAATCGGAAGAGTCTTCGCCGGCCATTTTTAAAAAACAGTAATACAAAATTGAAAAGACATGCCGCGCGGTGCCTCTTTTTATTAAAACTCCACAACTTGCCACGTCAGCTAATTAAAAAAAGGTTTTAATATTTATTTGACTTTCTGTGGATACATGAAATTAATTAAAAATCATCATATACGACAATTTCAATGCCAATACTAGTTGGAATTTATATTAACCAGGTTAGGAAGAAAGAGGCTCATTCCTCCTGCCTTATCAAGAAAACAGACATGCTTACTGCTTGTTTTAGGTTAAAGATAACTTCTCAATATTTTCCTATTTTTTGGTTCATGCTCTTTCTTTGTTAATTACGTCGTCAAAAAGATCTGTCTTGTGAGGTCAACCAAAATATTCGAATTCCAGGTGGGTTCAGACTTTATAATTATATCGGAGCTGCAAAAACTCGATGTACATACAAAATATATATAAACTTTCATCATTGACTATAAAAGAAAATTAATACAACATCAAAAGCAATTTAAAATCTTTGAACAATATGGAAAAGAATAACGTGGATCGACGTTACTGTCGTTGAATGTTAAGCAATATTCATGTAGGTGGTTTATATTTCATTACTGATTTATATGGTAATTAAGCTGGTTTAGAGGTTGTTCCAACAATTCGTCTATTATGTTGCAAACAAAATGATATTTGGTTAGGAAAATGTCAGATCTTAAAAGGTCTGAAAGATTATAGCCCTGTTCTTTTACAAGACGCTGAGATCTGCGGTTGCGTCAAAATAAATACACTACAACGGAAGGAAATTGAACGTGTTTTGAGAAAAATATCAGACGCCAATAAATTCCGAAGACAGAAAATGCAGAGACTACCAACGCTACTATTTCCAGCGTCAGATTTATTCATTTTTGTTGCCGCAGCGGCTAAAAAAAGAAGCAGACTTTTTCCCTTCGGCCGTGAATTTGCTATGGGAGTAATTGTAGTTTCTTGATGCAATCGGCGATCTCAGCGCCCTTATGCTTAATTTTGTTTATCATCTCAAGTGGATAAATTAGGTTACTGAGAGTATTCTCTAGCATAGATTTAACTCAAGATATCACTCATCTTGATCTTGATGAACCCCTAAAATCTGTGTGTTTTGTTTTTTCGATTCATACACTTGCGGAGTAAGTAGAATGTGACTTCTCCTTGCTTTACGTTAAAATAGATGAACAAAATTCTCCAATTTCGAAATCAAGTTCAGATAAAAACCAAACCGAACTGATTTAGTTCCCAAGTAAACCAGACCAGATTCCAAGTAAACCGGGTTGAATATGTAAGGTATATCTCAACATGCAAAAGACTATTCATTCTTTTGCATAGAAGAGACAAGAGTGGTCGCTTCCATTTTAAACACACAACTTTCTGATTGTGTGGAGGCGTGGTTATTCCATAAAGGAGAACTATTACTCTCTTTGAAGACAAAATTCCCTGAAGAAGTAAGATCAATAAGGAACAGCCATTCCTATAGTAGTTTGGTCATTCTTTTGTTTTTTGTGAACTGAAAAAGGTGTAAAGAATCCTGTATACATATTAAGATGCTTAGCACTAACCTCCTGTTACAAAGTTTAATGAACCGGTGAGTCACTAATTAATTGCCTTCAACAATATAAACTAATCACATTTTTCGGTCAGTAAATATTACTTCCTTCTGTTTCAGAAAAAAGTATGTTTTATGATTTTCACTGTTATTAAAAAAAGATATCATATTTTAGTTATCGATACATTATTTTCTGTAGTTAACTATTCCTTACAACTTTCAACCAATATAATTTTTTTAATAAACATAATTATGTTTTTTAAAGTTTACAATTAATTTATGCATTAAAACTGTAAAAATGTATCTTTTTGAAATGAATTTTTTTCTAAAACATGGATCTTTTGGAAACGGAAGAAGTAAATAACAATATTAAATGACTTTTTAATTAAATGACAACAATAATTTTACATTTGAATACTATTTGAACTTAATGTCAGCATAAAATAATTATTTTTTTGGTAGCTGGAAATCAAAATAAAAAGATTAATAATAGATAAGTTTTGTCATAATTTATTGGAAGTTAGAATCGTGGATCCAAGTCATTTGTGGGTGGAGTAAAACCATATTAGGACCCCTTACGGTGTTGAAGAAGCCAAACTTTAAACCTGACACTTATTCAAAAACTATTATATTTACAAAATAATGGTAATTAATAAAAGATACAAAGGGAAAAACTAGACAACAAGTAAAGAAAAACTCTTGATTCAGTTTTTACTCATAACTTTCGTAATGGCAATTACTATATTATCACAAATTTAATTTAATAACGTTTTCCTAAAGTATAATTACCTGTCTATGTGACTCAATCATCTTTTTAAAATAAATATTTATTATATATACATTTAAAATTGTTTATGGCCTCATGATAAAAAAAAAGATTTGAATTTTAACATGATCATGGTCTAGGTACGTAAGCCTTCGTCACTACCATCACAACCACGTCCACCGACCACCGTCACCCTCAATCTAGGAAGTTCTTCTTTGCCGAACATCATCATAGTTTAGATTTCCTAAAATATATTAAAATTTTGAGGAAGCGAAGTTCCAAATATAGGACGTTTCAGAAAGAAAAACGAAAATGGATGTTTGATAAAAAAAAATTAGAAGAATCCAAATCTTGTATTGCGATTTTGTCATAAGCTCAATTACGAAGTCTTTTGTCATATATGGCATTATTTTTTAATCCTAAAACCCATTTTTTACTCCAAAATGGTGCAACACCAAAATGGAGTAAGGTTTTACTCCAATGTATTACTCTATTTTATACTCCAAAAATAATATTTCTTAAATAATTTCATTTTTATTTTATTAATAATTGCAAATAAAATCTTATACTTATAAAAATTTACCAATTAACCCCAATTATTTTATGTTTACGATAATAATTAAAATATAAATTATTTGAATTAAATATTTATTATTAAAAAGTACAAGAAATTATTAAAAAAGACAACATATATATAGGTTCAACAATGAGCATTAGAATATTTTTTCCACAAATGATCAACTAATGCATTTCGTAATGAAAAATGAGCTTCTTTATTTTTGATATTCCTAAATCGAGCAAGAAAATTTTGAAATCGGACATTTTCATCTTCTGCAATTTCAATATCTGGAGGTGGAGCTTCTCTTTCAAGTTCAATTGGTGCATCAAGTTCACGCTCATTTTCATCTTCTGCAATTTCATGTTATTGTATCATTTTAAATATTATTTAAGTAAAAAATAGAAACATTAAAGATTCAAAGGATCATTTTATAAATAAAAAAAGTTCAACTCCAAAATGGAGTAATGGGTAAGATTACTCCATAAATGGAGTAACCCTAGCCATTACTCCATTTTTAACTCCAAAATGGAGTGGGGTTGGAGAAGATTTTACTCCATAATGATGTTTGGAGTTGAAAATGGAGTAGGGTTGGAGATGCCATTACAACGACAAAAACTGCATTGCAGATTGCTTAAAACAAATACTTTGCGTTTCAAACGTCGATAATTTTGAGTTCAAGCAAAAAAAAAAGACGAACAATTCTATAATGGCATTTAATAAAAGGCACGCACATCTTATTGTGTTGGTTTCTTTTACTGCCTTGTGTTACATATACAAGTACAACCGAAGGTTCAACCTAATACACACTTTATACCAGTCCATAAACAATCAAACGCATGTCGCCCATAAAAAACAAGTGTATATAAATATATATTTGGAAATTCTAAGTGGCCGTATGGGATACATAACTCCAAAAGAACTGGAAGAAAAAGAGCAGGAGTAACGAAGTGAAAATTTGATGGGTTAAAGAGAACGTTTTGCAAGTGGTTGCAATAGAAGCATGCGATAAGAAAAGAGACATGCACTTGAGCTCTACGGAAAAGGAAGTGCGCGAGCCATACACATCTGGATGATAAATGATTTCTCCTTGACGACATTTGAACTCTCCTAAACTCCATTCCTAATTTATCACAAGATTACATCATATAACAATATTTTAATTCATGCAACATATGTATAAAAGTGTTCATATAACATACCTCAAGCTGACGACCAAAAGTGACAAGAATAGTATCAGGATCTGCATGGAAAGAAAGTGGACCGCCGCCTTTCCCTGAATCGACACGGAACTCGCAGTTCTTAGCGGGAAGGTGAAGGCTGAGTGTGTAATGAAGCATTTCTTCGGTCGTCTCTTTAGGCAAAGGAGGGCTTTGCTCTGTAACGTTCTCATGATTGTACCTGTAAACACTTAGAACAGATTCTCCTCTTTGTATCCTCTTATCAGTCTGTCTCCTTGAGTTCTCCACCATTATTTGCCCTAGCTTCCTCGCTACTCCTTCAAGCTTATCAGCTACATTCTCCATTTCTTGGCTGCAACATAAGTTCAACAAAGATTCATATAGGTTTGCTAAACAAAGCCTAATAACGGCCCATTAAAGGCCCAATACCTGAAGCAGCGGTATCGTTCCGGTCCGATATACTCGCGCGCCCATTCCATACGTTCCTTCCACGACCGAACCCAAACGATCTCGTCTCTGTTTCCGACAACACTTCTCCGAAAACCCGTGTCTCTTCCCTCCAAAACTCCGAAAACCCGACCCGACTCTCTCACGAGAGACCTCATCTCCTCGCTCGATATCCCATGATAGCTCACGCGAAACGCTCCAAACTCCCTCGCGGATCTTACCAGACGATCCACGGATCCTTCTCTCCTGGACGTTAATAACCGAAAATCAATCTCCGCAGGGATCAGGTGACGTGAGCCGCAAGATTCACCTCCGGAATGTGATTCAGGGAGCGTTAGCTCGGGGACCTGGATCGATTTCTCTATGATCTCGGTGAGGATCTCGTTCGCGGCGGAACGAGATCCTCTGGCTCTAGGGATTGGTGAAGGAAGAGGTGGTGGTGAGGAAACGTTCAATTGGCTCCTGGTTCGCATCAGAGCCATTGGAAGAGAAGAGAAGGGACGGTTTCAATAATAAAACTCGGCTCCAAAGGAAAAAAAAATGGCAAAGAGTTGTTTGATTGTTAGAGAGTCATATTCATCGTGTGTTTCTTTAATTATTTTTGTCTTCGATTTTCTAAAGAAAGTGAGGGTCCATTATCTTTTTTTAATTATTATGATATGTTGAATTTAATGATGATCGTATGGTTCTCTAACTTCATTTTAGCTGTGAAGAGATTTGAATTATATCAGATGGGAGAGCTTTGAGAGTTGAAGATATAGCCAGCTTGGACTTGGGCTATGATGTGGGCTGCATTAATTGTTTGACCCGGTATAATGTGGGTTGCGAATTAATCTCTAGAACAAGATGGATATAACTTTTAAAACATTACAAAGAGACAAAACCACAAAGGCTTTTCGAATTGAACAGTTTTAGAGGAGAGTTCGGTTTTTTGGGCTTTTTGAGTTATGAAGAGATCTAAAAGCATTGGAGGTAAATGATATTTTTGAAAAAGAACTACTAAAAGCTGAGACATTTAATTTGGTAGATGAATAACATATTTGTTGGACAAGGTGGCATTTGCTTAAAGCATATGCAAAACCTCTGTATATAAACTTAGATTCAAAGTTGGAAACTGAAAAAAAAACTTAGATACAAATTCATGATAGAGTCAACTGATTAAAATTTTCAGAGGATAGTTTTGTTTTTTTTTTGAGCTTTTGACTTATATTAAGAGGGTATCACAAATTCTGTTGGACTGTGACCCGGTCAATCGACTCAGTAACATTATGAAAAATCATTTTTTATTAAAATAAAATACCTTAAAATAGCATACGTTTAAGTTTTTGTTTTAAATTTATCACATTTCATTTAAAATTCTAAAAGAGCTCAAATTTTAATGCAACAATACTCATTTATCCTAAATAAATATTTGAGTTCCTATTTTTAATTTAAAAGTTTAGATTTCTGTCATAAGGAAAGAGTGTTGACTCTTTTAAATATTGAGTTTGTACAATTATTTGAAATTTATCAGTGATGCTACTTGCTAGTTTGGTACAGAAACTTAAAGTGTGCTATTCCGAAAGATCTAATAAAATAAGAGGAAGAGTAATCTTAAAATTAATGTAAAAACATGAGATTTTATAAAAACATTTAAACACTCTCATGATTTCCCCCTTTAGTAATATAGACAATTAAGCCCTCTAAACTACGATTTACCAACCAAGAAATATATGGAAAGAACAATATAATAGTTCATCAACCCGACGTTGACATGAACGATCAAATCTAACAGAAACAAACACTCTCAAGTTAGTTGATAATAACCCCAAGCTAATCGAAGGGCCGTTATTACGAGTGTATATAATTATATCTATTGGCTGTCTCATAGTTCCATTATATTTTGTTTTTGTGGAGTAATTAAAATATAAAATCTGTACCAACTAACTTTCGTTTTTTAAGAGTTTAGGATAAGTGGACCAAAGTGTAAATTTTACATTGTTGCGAAAAAAAGAAGAAGAAAAGTTGGCAAGTGTGGTGCGTGTGCATAATTGAAGTTGAAGGGCATGCATGTGATTATACACTAATTGGTTAGTCATAGCATCTTCCGTACGTTAGTAAGCTTAGCTTATGGTCCCATTCGATTACTCTTTATAATTTGCCCCAGGGGCAATAAGATGACAGGTTTAACTATATCAAAACGAATAGGAGGCAGAACTTTTTTTTTTTTTTTGAAACTATGGAGGCAGAACTATTTGAAGGATGATTTTTAGTAAACCTAAGAGCATCTTCATTAGTGAACCCCATGAAAGGGGTTCACAAAGCATTTTTTTATTATTTTTTTTTTGGGTTGATTTTTGTTAAAAAAAAAAAAAATTTATTTTTTCGGACCAGTCGTGGGCCGCCACGTGCCGTGGGGTCCGCGCTACAGTGATGAACCAGGTTCACTGGGAAGGGGTGGAGAGAGACAGGTTCATCACTATTCCTTATTTTAATTTTTTTTTTTTTTGGAATGTGTGTGAACCCCCCCATAAATTCACTGATGGCTCTAATACATTGAAAAGAGTTGTTTATTACAACCTATATACTTGTAGGTAGGTGTCGCAATAGGGAGACATGGAACAAGTTTTCATGACATCAAAGCTGTCGCTATCAAAGAAGATGTAATGAAAGTATCAAATAGCTTATAAGCTCATTTGTATGGGTCCGAGTAGACAAAACACAACCTCCCCTAATGATTTTGTAGTTCAAAATTCTTCACTTTATCGAAGAAATTTATTTTTATGTTAGAGAATTGCAGCTAAAATGCCTTTAAGATGACAATATCATTGACTTTGTTTTCCAGAATCATTTGCATTATTTGTGGACATTTATATTAACAAAACGCAAATTGCAACTAGAAGCCCTTGATCTCTTTCGACGATGTAATGATAAATATGTTCATCCTTATGTAACGTTTGGCGAAATGATACAAAAGATCAAATATTTGAACTCGATCCTTGTAATAATAAATTGATAGATAATGTTAAGGGTACATCAGTTATACATGCATATATACTTTTTTATAACGATAACTATTTTAAGAAAATTTAATAAATACAAATATTTTTGTGAAAGAGACCAAATAAATGCTGGTACAAGAATACTCAATGTAAAACTGCATTATTTTTAGAGTATTTAGGTTCTCTATACCTACAAAAATCCATAATTAGCTATCTACCACTTCACTGTCTTTTACACTATTCACAATTTGATAATCCGAATTTGCCCTCATCCAAATTTTCCTTTCTCTCTCTCACGTGTTCTCTTGAAATTCTCAGCAACATCTTATATTTCTTTTTCTTCTCTAAAAATAATTTTCTCTATCTATTTCTTCAACTACAATCATAACTTCATCTCCATTCATCACTCGCTTCTTCCCTCTGTTGTTGATGTCGCCATCTTATATACCTTATCCGTGAAACAAATGGAAACAACATAACCTCGACTGAGACAGTCATCAAGCCTCGTCGCATCGAGGATAAAAAATTTCACTAAGCTTGTCATCAACGTTCCACCGCCGTGAATCTATTTTCTGCTAGATATGTTTATTCAATGCAGTCCATGGCTCCCATTAGTGTTTCTCTCTTGAAAATAACCATAACCGTTTCGACGGTTTTCTCGAAGTCGAACACAATATGTAGTATTTAAAGTGATTACATGGCGTGTACTAAAGATATAGTGGTAAAAGCATGTGGACTTATGGGAGAATAGTCAAAGAAATAGTGGATTTTTTTTTTGCGAGATCGATGATGATGACTTGAAGCTCATATAGTTCAGTCACTAGTAGTTGTAGCCACTATGTAACAAGCTGTTAACCGATAAATATTGGATTAGTTGATACAAATTAGGCATTGTGAGCTGATACAAGTTTGGTTATATGTTATCAAACTGTAGGTGCTGCTAACTCATAAATAATTGATAGGATGTTACAGAGCATTAGTTGATACATGTTTGATTAGATGTTACAAAACATGTTGCCGCTTTAAGAAACGGTTGGTAAGATATTAAAAATAGCTTTCATTAACTGAAACATATTTTGTTAGATGTTACAAAATATATTGACGATTAATATGTAAAAATAACTCGCTAACAAAACATGTGGTATGTTAATATACATTGATATATTCATTGGAAGCATGCCTTCATATTGACAAGCTGTCCACTAACAATTCATATAACATTTTATGTTAAAGTGTAGTGTTTAACATTTTTGTTAGCGTTCTAGTAATTTACACCCAAATTCCTCAATGGGTTGTGTTTCGTCTCTTTGAAAGAATTGCAGATTACCCATTCGCTAAAATGATGCAACAATCACTAACTCTTCCATTGATATTCAGTTTGGGAAACCTAATTGGAGATTTTTTTTTTGTGATTTTGTATTAATGTTCCATAACTCTGAGAGATTTTTGGGAGGCATGTATTTTTTGAGTCAATTATTCATTGGAATAGATAGAACACCATTGTCGATTGAACTATTGTGACAGTCGTCAGGACGAAACGATGACAAGGAGCTGTGTATGACTGCGACAATAACAAAATTGGCTGTGGTTGGAGGATTCATAAAATAAATTGAGAGATGTGGATTTGAGAAGAAATTGTCACCGTTGTTGAAGAATAAGAGAAGAGATTGATATTGGTGGAGAAGAAGAAGATAAATGATGAAGATGGTGATTAATGCTTTCTCTTTCTTATTCACAGGTAGTCACGTGATCTGTCAAAAGGATAAAATAGTCCAGTAGTGTTAATTTTGTTACAGTAAATGTTAGTTTACCTGTATTAGGGTAGTTTCTTAATTTTGGCTCATATTAGGTATATTGAGCTAATTGTCTCTTATTTTTAAACGCGTATGCATATATGCAAAGAAAAACTAACGTAAATTTAACATTTTACCGAAAAAAACTAATGTACCCTTGTCAAAACCTACATGAAACCTTATCTCCATATCCTTGCGCAACCCGTGGAAGTAGGAAATGTCATACAAAATAACTTGGGAAATGAAAAAAAATTAAAATACACCATTGAACTAAATAACATGAATAAGGAATGACGCTCAATTAACAAGGAAAAGAAAACCATTAACTATTAAAAACGCATGGACAAAATAGCTCAGTACACAACGTGAGGTTGGATATTTTCTAGTAAAGAACATGATTTTTTTAAACTAAAAGTTGTGGTAGCCTAATAGTAATTTTGAGGGCTTAATGTGTATCAACATTAGTCATGATTTTAAATTTTATTAGAACTAAATTATCACTATTTGACCAGTATATGATTAGGTTTCGGTCCAAGTAATTAACATGGTAAGATGTAAGACGATCAATTAATCTTTTGATATTAATAAGAAGATATTCTAAACTGGAATCATACAATGTGATAACCAGATCATTTTACAGCACTAAATGTGTTCCCTCGAGACTGACCGTATCAGCCAATGGATATATCAGAAAAAGAAAAAAAATATAATTTTTGTATCATGCCTACTAAAATATGCAAAAACACTAGCCTAGAGAGAGAGGCCAGAGATGTTTAGTTGGACATTTTTTGTGTTAATAGTTAGCCATTAGATTGAGTTTTCTAAAGAAAAAGGTTATAGAGTTTACAATTTATAAAAAAAAAAATTGATTATAGTATTAGTAATTAGCCATTATTCCCACAAATTAACAGCTATCTCGCATTAGAATGAATAATTTATCATAAGAGGCAATAATTAAACCTAATAATAGGGGGATGTGAAGAGAATTAGTCTAAAGTCATAAAATAGATTTGGACAGCAAAAATGGTAAGAGTTCTACGTAGATAAATCAGTTGACCGTCATAGTTGGAGCTAAAATGGAATCTGATGGAAAATGTAAGATACTATCTGATGATAATATATATATATATATATATATATATATATATGTGTGTGTGTGTGTGTGTGTGTGATTATTGTTTTTATGGATTATGGGAGAATCTATACATCTAATATTCTAACAACTAATTCTCGTGATAAAGTTCACAAAAAAAAAAAACCAATTCTCGTGATTTAGCCAAACTTCTATTTAACATGATCAGTTTTCTAACTCTTGTTCTTGTTGGTCTTGTTTGATATGTAAAGCAATAATTAAGCTAAAAGGCTCCAAGTCCCTAATGAAAATCAGTTTTACCGAGAGACAAACTCATCAAATGTTTTCGAATGGTGAAATTACGAAATATCCAATGCAATCAGTCGAACTCTTGTTAGCCGTGAGGCACTCCAAAATGCCAACAAGTACATTAGCTGCATTAAAGCCTCAAGCTCAACAATCATCAGATTTACCATGTATATCAATCACATCTTCTCATTTACCTATGCATAGAATCAGGCAAGGTTTTTTCACTATTTATAGTTGGGAGAAAAGGAAAAATAAACTTCAAACATGTAAAGTAGCTAATATTTTTTTAATCACTTGGGAAAGTTGGTGAAGTAGCTAATATTTTTATAATCAATCAGATAACCAAAAAAGTCTTCAATATTCTGGGTAACTAGTTCTTGCAATTGCTGCGAATTTTTATCCATTCATTGAAAAAAATAGGTGCAGCCACAGATAATAACAATTCAATTCAATTTTAACGAGGTTTCCCTAAAGATAATATACTTAGAGTTCCTAAACCTTTTTACTTCTCCACTTTTATCATGAATGGCATTCTCATCTGAGGGCATTAGAGCTTTTTAGTTATATATATAGGGGATAGTTACCTTTTGGGATAAATAATATAGGGGATAATTGAAAAAAATATGTTCAAAAATTTTCATAAAAATATTGGGGATAACTGCTTCGTTGTCTTTCTCTTGATTGTCCAAATCAAACATCCTATGTCTTCCAAATAATTCACTAAATTATATAAAACCATATTATCAACAAAATTATTGGGTACTTGTTAGATCCAAACACATTGGTGATGATTGGTTCGACTGTGGCTTAAAAAATTTAACTGTAGATGTTTAGTTGTAGATAAATTGGTTGTAGTTGTAAAGTTGTTGCTGTAGACTTTTTCTGCAGAGACTTTTGTTGTAGTTAAATTTGTTGTAGCTGTAAGTTATAGGCTGTAGATATTTTAAAATAAAATATATGAAATATGTGTTGTATATATAAATTATTATTTTATGAATTAAAATAATTTATATTAATATTTTTGTTTATAAATTATCAAAAATTTTTGTAATTTAAAAAGTGATATGCAAATAATATTTATATTATTTAAATATCTTAATAATTAAAAAAACACTCAAATTCAAATTCAAAATATTTATAAAAGTTTTTATTATGATTATATAATTTATTTGATATTATAGATATCTTTTTTTACATTTTACAGATTCTACAGCCTATAAAAATATGATGTAGCATTTTTGCCTAAAATGCATAATAAAAAGTTTTGCTTTATTTTTTTTGCTGTAGCTTTAAAAATAAAGCTAAAGCATGATTGGTAAAATTAAATAAAAACTTGATGTAGATTTTAATTTTTAAAAGTAAAGCTAAAGCATGATTGGTAAAATTTAGTGATTTAAAAATAAATAAAGCTAAAGTATGGAGATAAAGCCCAACCAATCACCTCCAATATATTAGATTATCTTATATATTAAAACAGAAGTCACAACCTTGATTCATGTATGATTTTTTTAAAAATAGACCTAATGGACCTATTCATAGAAATTCATACTATATTTTAATTCAGACTAATAATAAATATAATTTTTAAAATATTTTAATCATAGTATCTTTTGATATCTTTTCATTTTAAATATAAATATATTTATTTTAAAATTCTAACAAATCTGTTTAAAAAGATTTTTACAAGATCTTCATTTTCGAAATTATATTTAAATATTTTCACTAATTTCGAAATTAGTTTAAATATTATTATACATTAATATATTTAATTATATAAAATGAAAAATAAAAAAATCTATAACATTTTAGTTATTATATAATCATAATCAATCATATTAAATTAAAATTATTATATTGAGCTAAATATAATAAAATTGTATTAAATTTACATATTTATATATTTTATTTTCGTAATTATAAAATATTTATGTTCAAAAATAAAATCTAATATGTTGGTAAGATGGGTTAACATTATCAAACTATATAATACATGTATTTTTAAAGTTAATAATATAAAATCTTTGCAACTACTTTAATCATAATATATTTTCATTTTAAATATAATATATATTTATATATTATATTTTGAAAATTTTAATAAATCTGTGTAATATTTAAACAATAACTTAATGTATTTTAAGTTATCGTTTAGAAATAAAAATAAATAAATTATAGTCATGATCACGTTAAAATATAATTATTATACTAAAATAAATATGATAAAATTATATTCAATTGATAAATTTATAAATTTTATTTTCATAAATATAAACTATTTATTTAAAATATAATATGATGATAGAACGGCTGAAAATTAACAAACTGTATAATACATATCTAAAAATTAACATATCTTACACTTTTATATATACAATAA
The DNA here is from genome assembly GCF_000309985.2 of Brassica rapa. Taxonomy (NCBI): domain Eukaryota; kingdom Viridiplantae; phylum Streptophyta; class Magnoliopsida; order Brassicales; family Brassicaceae; genus Brassica; species Brassica rapa. The sequence goes on along the minus strand of NC_024799.2, from coordinate 3,631,160 downwards.
TAAATTATCTAAAATGAATAAGCATAAAAATATTGGTAAAAAGAAATCCAGTTTTGAAATACGGGTTAGAATTTAGCATAAATTAAATACAAAATATTTTTTAAATATATTTTCTCATGAATATATTTATTTGCTTAATAACTAAATGCAAATACAATAAGATAAATATATAATAATAAGTGGTAAATACATAAGGTTTAAACAATTAATTAATTATAACATGTAAATTATAAAATTATTGTATTTGAAATAGTTATATAAATATTTATGTATATGATTAACATTAAAAATATATACCACTTATGTTATTTATTTATTTTTTTTGTAACATACCACTTATGTTCTAAAACAATAATTTATGTATAGAAAAGTGAAAACAAACACCCGTGCGGTTGCACGGGTCAAAATCTAGTTAGTACTTAATTCCAGACATCTTTCTACATATTATTGTCAGAGAACCTAGTTCCCATTTTACAAGTAATTTACCAAAAAACTTCTATATTAAAAAGCAGGCCAATTATTTTAAATTATAGGGCAAATGAAGAAAAAATGCTTGTATGACTCGGTCATGGGACATGGCTCTTTAATTATAGTGACGTTTTATACATTTTTTCTTTTATAAAAGTCTGCTGATTTCCTTTTTTTTTTTTTTGGAATTATCACGAAGTTGGAGCCGAATTCCTCGGAGCCAAAACCACAACATGTAATATTAGTTTCGTACCAGCGGTCACTCAAACTGAAAATGTCTAACACAATGGTCATAATCTTTTTTAGTTGAGCAAGTCGGCTGATTTCTTACTTCAGTTAACGTTTTAACTTACTTTTGTTTTACATAAATGATGTTTATTTTTTATTCCAATTTAAAACCAAAATTTTCACACAGAACACAAGACAAATTTTGGTTCCAACATTACTCTTCGATGTTTCACTACTAGCACAAATTCAATAGAAAAATAACTAAAGGAAGAAATTAATCTACACTATACATTGGAGTGGGGAACCCCAAATATAATGCTTTATTTTATAATAATATTTAGTATACAAATATTTCATATTAATTATTTTATTTTTAGTTCTAATATATAATAAGGAATTCAAATTTATAAGCATTTATTTGTTTTATATATATATGTAAATATAATAAAGTTTAGTCTTAAGTACTAGATTAGGAAGTAAATTATATACAATTGCATTTGTACGAAGTCATATATAGTAAGAAATATTCAAACATTAATCTTGAAGAGACGAATATAATTATAGAAACACGAGTTGGGAAATATTTTATGCTCAGAAAACCCCAAGGTGAACTCATAATATATTTGATCTTTTACTACAAGTGTCAACCCTTTCTAAAAGTGGAAAATAAAGTTTAAAGAAAGACTTTAGTTAATTGGTCAAGTCTGAGATAAGTAGATAACTATGTGGAAGTATTTTGTCTACATAATTACACGAAAGGGAACAGTTTCCACCGTTCCAGCAAGAAAGTAAGAAAAATACCCCTATACTCCTATGCATAATTAATCTCTGTAAAATTGTAAAATAACAGAGATTAATGATGGTGGACTAATGTAAGCGTACATAAATACGAGAGGCGGGAACTTCAACATTATTCTTCTATATCACACTCACTCACACACACCTACAGAAACACAGACACTCGTTCCGAGCTTCTATGGCAGTCTTTTTTTCGTAGTTACCAATATTTATTTTTGTTACTAAGTGAAGTGTGATAATATATATATATATTTCATACGGAAATATTTATATATATGAGCATGTGCAGATCCAACATGAATAGCAGTGGATCTGGAGAGATTATAAACGTAGAATGCGACGTTTCAACGTCCGTCAAGGAAAAAACAAGCGGCAAAGCCAAATTCTCCGCTGGTCTCCGTCGCATCCCTTTCAATGAGGTTTGTTTCATTTTCCTTTTTCCTCTTTCAGATTATTATTTGATTTCATATGTTCTCGTGTGTTTTTGCTATGCACATAGTTTTCATTATTTAGGATCATATTCACATATTATGGGAAATTCATATATATTCAAGATTATACTGTTCCGATGTTTAACAACCCAACTAGTTGATTTTGGTGGATTATATTATTTTCAGTCACTTTTACAGTATTTTGGGGGTGTAAATAATATGGAATTCTTGGAACTTGATATTAGACTGGATTGAATGCTGCTTTTGATTGTTTTATACTACTCCCTCTGTTTTTAAAAGATGCATATTCTAGATTTTTCACATATATTAAGAAAATTCGTTAAATATGCATTGTTTTTTGTAAATAACAATTTTCCATAACTTTAAGCTAATAGAATTTCAATAAACACTATTAATTTTTTTGAAACTTACAATTTTTCATAAAATCATACATTGAAAAAGTAAAAAATGTATCTTTTTAAAACAAATTTTTTTTCCAGAACATACATTTTTTAGGAACGGAGGGAGTAGCATTTGTATGGAAATTATTGCATCTCGTTTAGAACAATCAGTTTGAAGGAAACTCGATATTTTCCTTAATTAACAAATACATTATATGTAATTATTGTCTATGTATATCTGATGTTTGATTGTGTGTATATTGATATTCATATGTATGCATAAAGTGTCACTAGCATGATATGTATCCGCAGGGTCATCGACTGAGATAATGTTTTTTTTTTTGGAGTTGTACTTAAGGAAAGTTTTCCATATCTCAAATGTTTTTGTATTAGTTCCTTTAGTTAGTACAAAGTACTTTATTTATCTTATATTAGTTCCATTATAAAATAATCTAGTTACTTTCTTTTATTTAGTTTCTTGAAATCCTTTATCCTTTTTATTTAAAAAACTCAGTCCTGTTCGTTACATATACTTTCCCAAGACGATTTTATGCTACAGTATTGGTATGTCTAGTGAAGTTCATGAAATGAAAGATGCTAATGTAGGCTTTATAGAACCCATGCATGATGATTTTCATTTTAAGAGATCCTAGAATGTTGGTACAGTTAGTCATTCGCTTTTCTGTCACCTGTGAGTTTGATTATTCAGTTCTAAAAGTTATAGAATTTAAACCTTTTCTCTTCTTTTTTAACTTTCTCATTCCAGTCCCAGTGGCCATGTGATGCGGCCATCTTCCTCGTGCTTCCAAATTGCTCTTAATTTTTAATAATAAATATTATTTCGTATTATATGCAATATTTTTCTGTTTTATCACAGCAAATTGTTCTTCAAGACTCTATTTTTATAAAACTTATATTATTTACTTTAAATAGAGAAAATTATTCAAATATTATTTCTATACATTTTGTTAATTTATAAAATAAATATGTATATTCTTTTTTGTTCAACACTTGTTTAACTTTGTATAGATAACAAGTACTAAAGTGTGTGTATAAATATAATGTGTATGAAATATCATAACGTTATACACAGATACACAAACAAAATTCCTATTTTCTATGTCTAACTGTCAATGTACTTACTTATATCGCGCCTCATTCAGTATAATATTTTCTTGAATGTGTTGCTATAAGCCTAGAACAGTAAAATAATAAAAGTGGTCACTAATTGAAAAAAAAACTAACGAAAATAACACAACTTATGATTTTCAATGCAGGTGGGAGAGGAGGTGGCGTCGCTCACAAAAATAGCATGCCCGATCGTTATGACGTCACTCCTCATCTTCTCGAGATCAATAATCTCAATGTGGTTCCTGAGTCACCTCGGAGAAGTCGAGCTCGCTGGCGGTGCACTCGCCATGGGCTTTGGTAACATCACAGGAGTCTCCGTACTAAAAGGTCTTTCCGTTGGTATGGACCCAATCTGCGGTCAAGCCTTTGGAGCCAAACGCTGGACCGTACTTAGCCACACGTTTCAGAAAATGTTATGTCTCCTAATCGTCGTTTCTATACCAATCGCCGTTGCATGGCTCAACGTCGAGCCCATTTTCCTCATGTTGGGCCAGGACCCGGATATAACGAAAGTATCCAAAACTTACATGGTCTTCTTCATCCCTGAGCTCCTGGCTCAAGCCATGCTCCACCCGCTCCGAACGTTCCTAAGAACGCAAGGCTTGACGTCACCGTTGACGATATCTGCCATCGTATCCATTCTTCTCCATCCTCTATTTAGTTACGTCTTCGTCATGCGTATGCGTTTAGGCGTTAAAGGCGTCGCGGTCGCGATGGCTTTTAACACTATGAACATCAACGTGGGACTGCTCGTTTACACGTTTTTTTCGGACTCTCTAATCAAACCGTGGCAAGGGCTAGCTTTGCGGTCGCTTTTCCGCGGCTGGTGGCCGCTGCTTTCTCTAGCCGCACCAAGCGCCATCTCGGTTTGTTTGGAGTATTGGTGGTATGAGATCATGCTTTTCCTTTGTGGGCTTCTCGGGAACCCTAAAGCAAATGTGTCGGCCATGGGGATATTGATTCAGACAACGGGGATACTCTACGTGGTTCCGTTCGCTATAAGCAGCGCTATTGCGACCCGTGTAGGGCACGCTCTTGGTGGAGGGCAACCCACGAGAGCTCAATGTACGACCGTCATCGGTTTGATACTCGCGGTAGCGTATGGTTTATCAGCTGCTGCTTTTGTGACCGCGCTTAGGTCGGTTTGGGGGAAGATGTTCACGGACGAACCAGAGATTCTCGGGTTGATTTCATCGGCACTTCCTATCTTGGGGCTTTGCGAGATCGGGAACTCGCCACAGACGGCCGCTTGTGGGGTGTTGACGGGCACAGCGAGGCCTAAAGATGGAGTACGCGTTAACCTCTGCGCGTTCTACATCGTGGGCTTGCCTGTGGCAGTCACGACCACGTTTGGGTTTAAAGTTGGGTTTTGTGGGCTATGGTATGGACTTTTGGCTGCGCAGATTACATGTTTGGTTATGATGCTTTGTACGTTGATTCGAACGGACTGGACCCACCAGGTGAAGCGAGCGGAGGAACTTACCTCATCTGCCACCGACAGAAGTCATTCGGAAGAAGAAACCATCCATATTGAAGTCGAAGATGGTGATGATGTTGGTAGCAATGATCTGGAGATTGGTTTATTACAATAACACAAATAACTTGTCTAGAATTCAGTCGATAGTTTTAACGGATTGTTAAAATTAGTATTTAGGATTTTTTTTTTCCGTTTGAGCAAACTCAAATACCCAAGATAGATTTGCATCCGAATTGTTTTTTTTTTTTTTTGTCACAAACTGGTTATATTAAAATTAAAAAGCCCTACGGCTTAGACGAACTACAACTGGAACAGTGTTCAACATCAAGAAGATAACAACTGGAGGTATACTCGAGAGTGTGACTAACAACAAATGTAGAACAATAACACAAAGGATAGATATGTTACAAAGGGAGACTTGCTCAAAGTAAAGAAACCTCTGAAAAGACTTCACTTGTACCCTTGAAACAATGCTCACAGCAGTGAGCAAGAAATAGTTTGAATCGACGTTGAAGAGACCTAACAGATAGGTTTGGACGGCAAAACTACCTGTTGAGGAGCTGGATGTGGCTGAGCAGCCCATTAGACCAGCGAAATCGGTACTAACACCGACTGAACTTTCCGACGAGACTATGTGAATCTCAAATAAGTCGGAAAACATGGCCGTTAAGAGTTGAGAAACTCTGTAACAGTGACCAGAAGGCCTGAAATGCCTGAATTTAGATTTAAAATTCCAATATAGGGTTTTGCTGAGAGGTATGTCGCGCCAGTCGTTCTCAGATTACTCACTAGAGAGCGATGATAAATCAAACTCTCCACGTCCGGTGGGACTCGTCGTTGTAGTCCAGAGCACAAGGGAGAATCGTTGTTGCAGGGCACACATAATGGAGATGGATACAAGTATACTGCGTCGAAGTGAGGTAGAGGCGGTGGTGGTATTATCATTACCGGTGGGGAGGAGGTCAACATGAATGTCGGTGGAGAAGCAGGGAGCAGCAAGTACGGTGGAGCAGTAGACTCTACCGGCAAGGCAGATCTGGTTTAGCTTTGCCTCAACCCCACGATGTCGTCGGATCTCGTAGATGAAGCGGGTTGAAAGACCACCGGAGGTGAAGAGGAAGGGCTGAACATCCACGAAGCAAATCACCACCCATACTTTAACAATCAAAAGCCAGTCCTCAAAGCTTTGATCTGCTGAGTGTTGGAGAGAGACCAGCCTGGAGACGTTTTCTTCAACCAAAATCTCCACATTACTACACCAATCTTGCAGAGGTGGAGACACGGCCCTTAAGGCTAGGTTTGGTAAAAGAGTTTAGTTTTGCATCCGAATTGTTATAACCAATATTTTGGTAAAAGAGTTTAGTTTTGCTAACATGTCATAAACTAGTAGAATGGTTGTTTTATTATTATTTGCCTCTTTATGTAAAGTAAGTCAGACTCATAAGTATATTGTAAGTTGAATGTTTTGTGATTCATCCAAATGCCTTTAAATTATGCATGCAATAAGCCTGATTCGCCCCAAACCATCCCTGCTTAATCGTATACATGTGATATATTTGGACCGTTGATTACCCATAAAAATAGTATATATTTGGATAGTTTTTTTTTCTCTTATGTACGCGGGATATATATTGCTGAAACTAGACTACTTTTTTTGCATAGGATTGTTTTTCAACATCAATCATTTCCAACTCAACTTCAATAGAATTTCTCAGCAATACAAAATTAATACTACCTCTGTTTGTTTTAGAGTATTTGTTTTGTTTCAATATACTCGTCGTTCTCTAAATTCTAAGCAAAAAGTAACACGAAATGACTTATTTTATTGTTTTACGTTGGTCTGTGATAACAATGTTCTAAAGTTAATTAATATATAAAAAAGTTAGAATAAGTATTGTGTTACTTGGCAAAATTTGTGTGAAAATCTATAAAATGTCATCTAAAAACGAACGGAGGAAGTATATAATATATAATTAAATTATTTAATTTTTTTTTAAATGATCATTAAATAGGACAAGTATTCCATAATTAGAAAAGATAAATACATACACTATTTAACTCTTTGATGTAATTTTTAAGCATAGCTCTTCCGAATGATGCTTTTCAGTTCATATTAATTTGAATCCTAATTTTATACGTTTCGTTTTGTTTGGGTCAAGTCAGAGCAAGAGCATTAGAGGTTCAAGAGGGAGGTTCACACGTTTTACGAGAAAAAAAATATTAAAAAAAGCAAAAGTGATGAACTCACCCCTTCTCACCTCTTCTGCATGATACCCTCTCTTCTAAAGTTCATCACTGTAGCGCGGGCCCCACGACACGTGGCGGCCCGCGATTGGTCAATTTTTTTTTTTTTTTTTTTAAAAAAAATCAAAATGAAAAAAAAAAAACTTTAATAATAAAAAATTAAGAAGGTGAACCCCAAAGGGGGTTCACTGATGCTCATGCTCTCAGATCATTGTTGAGTTTTACAAACTTTCAACTCAATATCGGTTAGCATTAATAAATTGTCAGAATTTCTAGGCCCATGACGTCCCGACGTAAATTAAAACTGATAACGATGTTTCATGAAATATGTTGATCTACACCTTTTTTTGGGTCATATGTATTTACACAGAGTCACAGACCCATATACAGTTAGCTCACACGTCTTGTGGCCACATATACTATTTTTACATGTGGCATTTTCGGTGCCTTATTCTCAAGTTTTCAAACAAAGTAAAAATGCATAAATTATGTAGCCCTCTAGGCACCGACATATTTAATACAGTAAATAGAAATCATCTTCATAAGTAAATATGATTACACATGAATGAAACTAAATTAACTTACTTTGGCGTATTCTATCTGGCTATCCATAGCTACACAGAGAACATTTAAAATTATTGTCTGACCAATATTACACTAAGTAAAAAAATAGAGAGAATAATATTACACTAAGTAAATAAATAGATATAGTGTATTCAACTATGAGTTTGAGACAATTTGTACTAAAATGAAAAATCTACAGTTATTAAAACATGAGTTGTAAAAATTATTTTAAAATTGAATGTTACAGAACTTGTTATTTGATAAACTAATTTGAAATCAACTATTATTGAATATATTTTAGGTAATTTCTCTATATTTTAACTCGTGTGTTTAAAATTACATAGTACTACTAAAGATAAACTACAAACTACTAGTTTAAATATATCCAAACGGAAAGTTTCATTCTTACAAAATAGGAAAAATGGTTTATTAGTCTATAAATTTTCAAATTTGAATGTGAATATCATATATTAATGCTAGACAGAACAAAATCATTATTCTGCAGTACGATGGTAGATAAGAAAAATTAAAGTATTAAATTTATTGGTGTATATTGAACGAGGGTCGATATTAGTAATAAATTACAAAATATATCATTCGTATTTGAAAAGTTATATTCTCGTATTTGATATTTTATAAAGCCAGTAAAACAATAAGCCAACTTACCATCATACATTAGAAACTTGTCTGTTATTATATAATTTCACCTTAATATGAAATTTATTTTAACTTTTTTTAAGAGAAAAATAATTATAAAACTAAGAATGCTACAAGTTTTTTTTTTTTTTTTTTTAAAAGGCTTTCAATTTAAATTAAAACAAACGTTTAAAACAAACATAGTCTTATAGTGGGAAAAAGCTTACATAAAACACAATTCATGATACGAACAAGCTCATACCTAAGAAAATACCTAGGCCGGAACTAGCAAAGCCAAAAAAAAAAACTGTAAAAGAAATAAGTCAATAACTAACGAGAAGAACCACGACCACGGTGGCCATGTTTACCTCTCCCATGCACAGTCTTCCATTCTAAATCTCGGTATTTGATAGGAGGTTTGGTCTCTCTCTCACTTCTTGTCAAGCTGAAAGAACTTATTTGCTCCATTTCAGCTTCATCCACAACTCCTAACACAGTGAGCAAGAAGGACTCTCAAATGCACCAGCTTGTGGTGTTGTAGTCAAAGGATCAACAACTAAAGGTTTTTGGACAATATTGTTGATAATGTTTGATGGAGAAGACTCCATAAAGTTTGTTGAAGTGGGAGCAGATTCAGAATCTACTAATGGGAATAAAGTGTTGGACAGATTTGTCAAAGCTGTGGTATTCTCTTGTTGAGGCTGTGAAGTAAGAGAGTGAGTTATGCACCTTGCGGGTGATGTGTCTTGGCATTCCATAGAGATATCAGTAGAAAAAATAAGCGGTGGGGGAACAATCTCTGAACATGATGGCAAGTGTGGATTTATTTCAGTGCTAGAGACAACATGAGTTACCTGAGACAAAGGCGCTTCAGAAGTTGGAGTAGAGGTCAAGCATGTGCCATTAGCCAACGGATTCTTTTGAGAGAAAGCTTCGGTTGAGGGATCCTTCTCTCTTTGCTTTAATATGGGATCAATGTCCACAATAGGAATCACGTCATTGCTGCCATCTTTGGTTGACATCAGGTTTGTATCGTGTAGAGGTTTAGAAGTTAGAAGATATCTCTTCGCTTTATGACCCAAGTTTCCACATCTTTCACACATAGATGGAATCCATGTGTAATCAACATTAACCAGAAATATACTTCCCTGCTTATCATCAAGGGTAATAAGTTTTGGAAAATCCTTATCTAGTTCCATTTCAACTAGCACCTTTGCTTCTCCCATACTTGTAGGATCCAAGCGAGGTTTGTGCGTTAGAATAGGTTCTCCAAATCCTGAAGCCACATGGCTAATTCCTAATCTAGAGTAGCAGCAATCGGGTATGTTTTTCAAAGTGACCCAAAGTGGAAGTGTTGAGATTTCTGGGATTTTAAAAGATCCGTCGGGAGTCCAAGGAAGTACAAAAAGTAGGTAATCGTCAATTAATAGAGTTGTTCGAATCATGTCTTATTAACTAAAGACATACTATATATTTTCTGTGACAAAAAAAAAGAAGACATACTATATATTAATAAAATCTTTCTAATAGAAAAATCTACCTGATAAAAGTCTAGTGAATTGTACAAGTAAATCACCTAGTTTTGCCAGATTAAGACTAGAAAATAGTATTATTGGGGGAGAGGGGAGATCACAGTGACCATGGCCTTGAAAAGCAAATCAACCGACAGTGACTCCATCCTACCCATGTGTTGCATTCAATTTTGCTATGTGTATCAGTCAGTTTTTTCACATAATGACGAACCATCCACATACATTCTATGGTATGGGATGGCAGGACAAACCTACATCTTCTCTTTGTATGTTATCCTTACGGAGAAAGTTTTATGGATAGAAGAAACACAATAAAAATGATATTTATTATTTATTAAAACCAGATTTATCATATATTGGAGTATTGGACACACGTTGTGTTAATCATATATCTTTTTTTACTAAGTTAATCATATATCTTGACATATCATAAAAACAAAAACCTCTAATTCATGTTATGTTAATGATTATAAACATCGGATTTGGATTTTCGCTCGTTAAAAACAGCCTTTGATAACTCTTTATTCGTCCTCAATTTTTAGATCGTAACACTATAATCGCACAGAAAATATACAGTAAGCTATTAAAGTATGTGTTTGACATATTTTTAAGCAACTTATTTGATCATTCACGAATTGCTTTTAAATCCATAGCTCTCAAAGTATAACATCGGCAGTTCCTACAACTTAGTTGGAGTTTGTTTGAGAAAGACAATGATAAATATGAGAGTTTGAAACTCGTATGTGTTCTTTCTTGTTTTGTAAATTGAGAGTGAAACATTTTTTTTGTACTCAAACACGTACATCTTGTAGTCTTAGACTGAACTGAGAGAGAGCACTGCCGGTAATCAACGTACGTCATGCATGACTCTAATTATATAAAAGAGATTGAACATGATGTTGAGATTAAAATAGATAATTAATGATAGCTGTATATACAATAACTATTTCCACATCCATATCTGCATTTCCCGTTTTGTTTTTTCAGTACTGCATCTATTAAAATTAAAAGTCCTAAGACATGATGCAATAGCAAAAACAAGAACGTAGGTTGTAGAAATTTCAGATAAAAATAATTAAGATGTCAAACGAAGCAGACGTGCATGAGGTCCTACATAATTAGCTAGGAAACCTCTACATTAAATGAAACCAACAACCAACCAACTACTCCTTTCCTCTAAATCGCATTCACATTCATAACATAAACTCTCTTTGTCTATATAAACACTCACTTCCCCAGCTCTCTTCATCACTCATCATTCCACACACATCTCATTTTGCAAACAAAAAAAATCTAAGAGAGAAATATGGCTGGTCTAATGAAGTTGGCATGCTTGGTCTTGGCCTGCATGATCGTGGCCGGTCCAATCACATCGAACGCGGCTCTGAGCTGTGGCACCGTTAGCGGCTACGTGGCACCGTGCATTGGCTACCTGGCCCAGGGTGCGCCGGCCCTTCCCAGAGCGTGCTGCAGCGGCGTTACTAGTCTAAACAACCTGGCCCGTACAACCCCAGACCGTCAGCAAGCTTGCCGTTGCCTTGTAGGAGCCGCTAACGCCTTCCCTACTCTCAACGCTGCCCGTGCAGCTGGACTTCCTAAGGCATGTGGAGTCAACATTCCTTACAAGATCAGCAAAACCACCAACTGCAACAGGTATATATGTTAATCTGTCTCTTTCTCTCTCTGTGGTTTTTTTAAACAAGAAGTAGATAATATGAAGATTATTTTTGTTAAATGAAAACTTAAGTTTTTATATTAACAGTTTAGTGTTTTAGTAAAGACTGTATTAACGATTTGAAGTTCTGTTTAACCATATCCCGATGGATAATACCGGTGCAACAAGTATATACTAAAAAAAATTATAATGGGGATTTGAGTATTTTATTATAACGGTGTTATGTTTATTTGTATGTGGTTACAGTGTGAAATGAGCGGCGGTCGGATGAAGCTAATGCAGACGTTCAAGTATTATGTATTGGATGAGCGAATACTAAAATAAGATGTTCCATGGTTGTTGTTTTTAGAGTTTTTCAGTTTCCTGTCTTTTATGTTGTGACGTTCCTATTACTTTGGTCGTCTGTACTATGTTCACAATCAACGTTATATGAATTTCAGATCTAAGATTTACGTTTTATTCTACTATATTCTTACCGAAGGTTAGTTTAGTTCCATAATTATGAACAAAAATTATCAAACATAAACAAAAAGGAAATTATATTTAATTTGCAATACAGTTGGGAAGTAACGGAGCATTTTAATTTTACAGAAAATGAAGTAACAAGACATTCCCCACGCTTGGTAGTTGGTACTGTTCAATTATTTGTTTAGACTTATGATAATCGAGAAAATGGTGGACTGTTTCAAGGAACCGTGACAACCCTTGGAAAACCGTGACAAATATTCGAGGTCTATTTATTAATTCGATTTGGCCTTTACACTGATCACTTATGAGATGATGATTTGGACAATTAAATAGAATGAACATTAAGAAATAATATTGTTATTTAAATTTTGGCTATGTTTTCATCATTGATAGGTTATTTATCTTTTCACTTAATTTAGTTTTATAATTTACTTGTGATATTTTCTTATTAAAGAAAATGTCAGAAGTATTTATACTTGCATACGGTTCCCAAAAGTCTAGACACAACTTTGATTGCCTTTTCTGTTATAGAAGAGTGAATCAAATTTTTAGAAATAAAAATTGCAATTAAACTTTCAGTATATGCACAAGGGGCTAGAAGTCGTCAGGCCCGACCTCGAGGTAAAGCTGAGAAATCATGGGCTTCCAGCTCTAAAACACATAAACTAAGGCCATCAGCATCGCTGTATCTTCTCACGTATCTTGTTAATATTGGGCTCAAAATTAAATCAAATAAACCCAATTAAAAGAGGGACGTTAACAAAATTAGAAGTTTTGTTAACGCGTCCCTGGACATACGTGGCGAGAGGGGATAGGAAGACCGAAGAGGGTAGAGGAAAGTTCCAGATCGGTCTCGACTTCATTCTTCTCGTCTCCCCTTTCTCTCTCGTTATCGACGGCGACTAGGTGAGCAGCGGTGTGTCTCTGCTCTCACATCAAAAACTTCACCTCCGCTCTCAATAGAAAGCTTCTCCTCCGATTCAAAGTGTTCTCCTCCGATTGGAAGCCTTCTCCTCCGATTCAACGCCTTCTCCTCTGATTGAAAGACTTCTCGTCGGATTCAAAGGCTTCTCATCCGATTCAACGGCTTCTCCTCCGACACAAAGCTTCTCCTCCGATTCATAGGTTCTCCTCTGATTCATAGCTTCTCCTCCGGTTCACATCAAAACCAGGTACGTCTTCTTTATTTGTTCTCCTTTCGCGGTGTAATTGTATGATTAGTGCTTCCTTGTCATTTGAATTCGGTGTAATGAGGTGACTGTAATGTGAATTCGGTTTAGTAAATGTATTTCAAAGTTTAGGGATTACAGACGAGACCTTGAGTTGGTTTATGTGTTGAGTTGGTAATTTGAATTCGGTTATGTGTTCATCATAAGTCATTTGTATAGTTGTTTTTGTCGTATTTCGGATTGTCTTAAGCTATAGTCGAACATTATAATAGAAACATGTATCTTCATGGTGAAATGAAATTTTATGAGGATTTTATGAGGAATTCAGTTTACTTTAGATCATTGGTATGGTAGGTAAGGTTGTAATGATGATTTCACCAACAGGTTGGTCTTGTATGTGAGATGGTTAAATGTTTCGTTACTATGGTTTGGTGTTTTAGTTTGTTTGGTTGTAGTGTAGACAAGTATAGACAAGTATAATCTAGTTAACTTGTTTGGTTGTAACCGCAATGTGTGTATCTAGTTAACTTTACTTCGTTTCTTTTTTGGTTGCTATGACTGTAATAACTCATGATTAGACAGTGGTAGTTGATGGTTACGTAATTACTCACCGTCATTATAACTTAAGTACTTTCTCAACTATTTAACAACCAGCTTCATTCACTCTTGTATTCGAAATCAAACCAGTCTATATCTATACTTTCTCAACTATTTTACAACCAGTCTATATCTATACTTTCTCATTCTATAATCTCTTCTCTTGTAATCGTTATGGATTCAAGGAATCCATTGAATCCATATGGTCAGTCCCCTAGTTTAGTTGGCCTCCTGAATAGTCAGAACTTTCCTTATGAAAGTTATCAATCGGGTGTCCACTTTGGAGAGTCACAACAGGCTGATATCCCTCCTTTTAGTTCACAAGAAACCGCGACACCATTGGCCTCTAAGGACAGAAAGAAGTGGACACCAGCTGATGACGAGGTTATCATCAGCGCTTGGATAAACACGTCTAAGGATTCGGTGGTAGGAAATTCACAGAAGTTAGGGACCTTCTGGTCCCGAGTAGGTGAATATTATGCTGCATCTCCACATGCAAAACAGAGTGGTGACCGAAGAGAGCATCTGAATATAAAACAGAGGTGGCACAATATAAACGATTTCACCAACAAGTTCTGTGCTGCATATGCAGCAGCAGAGAGACAGATCAGCTCTGGTCAGAGTGATCACGATGTTCTCAAGATGGCGCACGAGATCTACTTCGCTGATCACAAGAAGAAATTTACTCTTGAGCATGCGTGGTGTATTCTGCGGTTTGAACAGAAGTGGCTAAGTCTGAACACTCCTAAACCGACTGGTTCTTCAAAGCGAAAAGAATGTGACACCCCGAGCCAAAGTACAAACACCACTGCTGCTGATGATGAGGTCCGGCCTGAAGGTGTAAAGGCGGCTAAGGCTAAAAGGAACACTGCAAAAGGAAAGTCAGTGGCTGATTATGCGACCATCATGGAGATGAAGAGGGAAGATTGGGAGATGAAGAAGGATGATTTGGACAGGAAGGAGAGACTGTCTAAGCTAGCTATTCTAGACACTCTTTTAGCCAAAAAAGAACCACTGAAAGAGGCTGAAGAAGTTGTAAAGAATAACTTACTAAAGCTGTTGTACTGAGATTAGATCGCCTCTTGTTTTAAAAAATGTCTCTTGTTATAATGAATTAATCTATGTCTTTTGCTTCGTTGCTACAATGTTTGAATCAATATATTTGTTTTGCTTCATTGTTTGAATTAATCTTTGTCATTTGCTTCTCTTGTTTTAAAAATCATAACTGCTATTGATGATTAATACTTCGTATTGTTTTTTGCAGGTATTAAAACATGGGAAGGTATAGCTACACCCAACCTTCAAGCTCAGATCCGTATGACAGGCCTGACAGCAGTGAAAACGAGACGGAAGACTTAATCCGTCGTGACCAAGCTGAAATAAGCTTGAAATATGCTGAAGTGGTTCAGTACCCTCCACAACCTGAGGTGGAGTTCGGTTTCCCTCAGACTTGTTACTGTGGCTCAGAACCTAGAATTGCAGCGTCAAGATCATCAGCGTTTCCAGGGAGACTGTACTACACCTGCGGCCACGTTGACGACGGCGAATGCCATGTCTGGAAGTGGTGGGACGTCGCCTTGATGGAGGAGATGAAGGCCAGGGCCAACCACCTATTGGTATTAGAGGCAAAGGTAGAAAATCTTAACTTAATGTCTGACCTTGAAACTGAGGAGAAGGTACGTAGACTAGAGAAGCAAGTTCAAGAGAAGGATGTTAGAGTTGAGAAGTTAGTTGAGGAGATATTAGCTAAGAATAAATCAAGTGTTATCGGTGGATTAGAAGTACTTGTTGGTGTAATGGTCACAGTATTAGTTTTAGTAGGTGTGGTGATCGCGTATAAGTGAGGGAAGACTTTGTAATATTGTAATGTTGTTATCAACTTTGTTGTTGTGTGAGACTTGACATGTTTGTAATATTTGTTATGTTCAGACTTTGTTGATTTCCCATGAATGCTATATGTTCAGACTCACTTTCCCGTGACCACAAAAGATACAAAACAACAGACTCATACTCACTTTCCCGTGACCACAAAGATACAAAACATTAGTCACTATTGTTTCACAAGATGTATATGTCGACAATAAACACAACACGAGATGATATATCATTCTCTATAAATATGAGAATGGTTCGAACATTATACATATTAATCAAAAATCTCTTATACTCAACAATCTCTTCTACTCAATCTCAATACCAGTTTTTTTGTTAATAAAAATATGGCATCTTCATCTCATTACCATTACCATCAAAAAGATGATGATGATGATGATGAATATTCACATCTCTTTCAAGAATTTGATGACTTCCCTGCTAATATTCCGGAACCAAAAGAGCGACACTACAAGAAAACGTATCTTTACCGAGGAAGTTTAACGAGGAAAAATAATCCTCGTAAAAAAACGTTGATTTTGCGAGGAAAGTACGTTGAGAAAGAAAAGCATCGTTATTTCGTCGTAAGTTAACGACAAAAAATATTCGTCGTAAAGACGATGTAAATTGACGTGGCTTTTACGAGGAAATAGTTTTTCCTCGTAAAATCCACGTAAATTTCGCGAGTGCTTTACGACGAAATATTTTACGTGTACTTAACGAGGAAATTTTGAATCCACCAACTTGGTAGGTGGCTCACGTTTTTTTTTTGGCCATACAATTAATTTTCGTCGTAATTTCATAGTAAAATTACAACTACCAGATTCGAAATTTTCTATAAATATGGATGTTGGAACATCATTTTAAACACACCAACAACAAAAAACGTGAAAGAAAAAAAAATGGCTGGCTCTGGGACTATTTACGAGTTGCGGAATTGGATGTATATGCATAGAGATGCTAACGGGAGAGTGACGAAAGAATACCTTGCGGGGCTGGAGACATTTATGCACCAAGCAGATTCAACACCGCTCGCCCAAGAAAGTGGTAAGATGTTCTGTCCTTGTCGGAAATGCAACAATTCGAAATTGGCAAACCGTGAAAATGTTTGGAAGCATTTAATAAATAGAGGTTTCACGCCAAATTACTATATCTGGTTTCAACATGGGGAAGGTTATAATTATGATCAGAATGAAGCTAGTAGTAGTAATAGCAATTTTCAGGAAGAACCGGTTAATCATCATTTGCATAATGAACATAGTTACCATCAGGAGGAGATGGTAGATTATGATAGGGTTCATGATATGGTAGCTGATGCATTCGTAGCTCATGATGAAGATGAAGAACCTAATATAGATGCAAAAAAGTTTTACGGAATGTTAAACGCGGCGAATCAACCACTTTACAGTGGTTGTAGAGAAGGTCTCTCTAAATTGTCGTTGGCTGCTAGAATGATGAATATTAAAACTGATCACAATCTACCTGAAATTTGCATGAACGAATGGGCGGACTTGTTTAAAGAGTATTTGCCGGAAGACAATGTGTCTGCTGATTCTTATTATGAGATTCAGAAATTAGTTTATAGTCTTGGGTTGCCTTCGGAGATGATAGATGTCTGCATCGACAACTGCATGATCTATTGGGGAGATGATGAGAAGCTAGAAGTATGTCGATTCTGCAAGAAGCCACGATTCAAGCCGCAAGGACGGGGACGTAATAGGGTACCGTACCAAAGGATGTGGTACCTACCAATTACAGACAGATTGAAAAGATTGTATCAATCAGAGCAGACTGCTGCAAAGATGAGATGGCATGCCGAGCATACTCAGACGGATGGTGAGATGACTCATCCATCAGATGCAAGAGCCTGGAAACATTTCAACAAAGTACATCCGGATTTTGCTAGCAATAGCCGGAATGTGTATCTCGGATTATGCACAGATGGATTTAGTCCGTTCGGAATGTCAGGGAGACAATATTCATTGTGGCCAGTCTTTCTTACGCCATACAACCTGCCACCGGAGATGTGCATGCAACGGGAGTTGCTATTCTTGACGATATTGATACCTGGTCCGAACCATCCAAAAAGGTCCCTGGATGTTTTCCTACAACCACTGATAAAAGAGTTGAAGGATTTGTGGTCAACAGGGGTGAGGACGTATGACTGTTCAACGAAGACGAATTTTACGATGCGAGCTATGCTTTTGTGGACCATAAGTGACTTTCCTGCATATGGGATGTTGTCTGGATGGACTACACATGGGAGATTAGCTTGTCCATATTGTAATGGAACGACAGATGCGTTTCAACTGAAGAATGGTAGGAAGACAAGTTGGTTTGATTGTCATCGTCGATTTCTTCCCATTGGCCATCCTTACCGAAGAAACAAGAATTTGTTTAGGCACAAAAGGGTTGTGAGAGACACTTCTCCACCATATCTAACTGGAGAACAAATTGAAGCACAAATCGACTACTACGGAGCTAACGAAACAGTTCGTTGGGGTGGTAATTGGCATGTCCCTCGTAATATGCCTGATTCTTACGGTGTTCATCACAACTGGCACAAGAAGAGTATATTTTGGGAGTTGCCATATTGGAAGGATCTTCTTCTGCGCCACAACCTCGATGTGATGCATATAGAGAAGAATTTCTTTGAGAACATCATGAATACAATATTGAATGTCCCAGGGAAGACAAAAGACAACATAAAATCGAGGTTGGACTTGCCGGATATTTGCTCAAGAAGCGAGTTACATATTAAAAGCAATGGACAAGTTCCTGTTCCGATATTCAGACTGTCTTCAGAAAAAAAGTCGGTGTTGTTCAACTGGGTGGCATCAGAAGTGAAGTTCCCCGATGGGTATGTTTCAAATCTCTCTAGATGTGTTGAAAAGGGTCAAAAGTTCTCTGGGATGAAGAGTCATGATTGTCATGTCTTTATGCAACGACTACTGCCCTTTGCATTTGCGGAGCTACTTCCAACAAACGTACATGAAGCACTTGCAGGTTCGTAGTGTTTTATATCACAATAATTTTATAACGGTCTAGTTTGCAAAATAATATACGACTAACAATGTGTTTAATTGTTTTTGGAATATAAAAGGCATTGGAGCATTTTTCAGGGATCTGAGCACACGCACTCTTAAAGAAGAAGTTGTAGAACAGCTTCAGGAGAACATTCCCATCTTATTGTGCAACTTGGAGAAGATATTTCCTCCTGGATTTTTTGACGTCATGGAGCATCTAGCTGTCCACCTCCCATATGAAGCATTGCTTCGTGGACCTGTACATTACGGATGGATGTATCAGTATGAGCGAGCCATGAAATATTTGAAGGGAAAAGCAAAGAACCTCGCCAAAGTTGAAGGTTCTATAATTGCTGGAAGTTTGACGGAAGAAGTTTCTCACTTCACATCGTACTACTTTGCGTCAAAAGTACGTACCCGTAGAAGAGCTCCAAGAAGATATGATGATGGTGGAGTTGCGCCAACATATGCAGTTGCTGGTGTTCCAGACATCTTTAGCCAGATTGGACGGCTCGGTGGGAAGTCTAAAGAGGTTTGGTGGTCGAGTGAACAAGACGCTCATAGTGCACACACCTATATTCTACTCAATTGCGAGGATCCATTGATGCGTTATTTTGAAAGGTAACATATATGGACACTTCAAAACACATATAATTAATTATATAATTGCAAGAGATTCATTCCTATGAAATGTGATTAATTTTACAGCCTATTTGTTTCTCAAGTCGAAGAAACATTTCCTGGTATATCCACAAGTGACGTAGACAAAAGGAAAGATCAGCACTTCATTAAGTGGTTGCGGAATCAGGTATTATAACTCAAACTATTTTTTCATACATGATTTGTATTTTAATGTTCTCTTTATTTTTGCAGGTTGATTATGACGACGATGCAGATTATCCTAAGTGGTTACACGAAGTAATTCAATCTCCACTTGTAAAGGTCACCACATCACAGATGTATTTCACACGAGGCTACACTTTTCACACATATGAGTATGGTAGACAGCGGGCGACCAGTAACTATGGAATATGTGTGAAAGGGGAAACAGATTTCTACGGGATCTTGACGGAGATTATTGAAGTCGAATTTCCAGGGATACTGAAGCTGAAATGCGTCATCTTCAAATGTGAATGGTTCGACCCCGTCGTCAACAGAGGTGTTCGGTCTAACAAATTTGGTGTAGTTGATGTCAACGGTGGACGTCGGTACAACAAATTCGAGCCTTTCATCTTAGCTTCACAAGCAGACCAAGTTAGCTTCCTTCCATACCCTCGGATGAGAGATTCGGGTATAAATTGGTTAGCAGTGATCAAAGTTACACCTCGAGGACGAATCATCAGTGGAGAAGAACCACCATTGCAAGAAGAACAGATAAATGAAGTCGAGGAACCTGAACAAGAAGTTGATGACATCCTTCTCATTGATCCGCATAATCACGAATACGAAGATCTTACCGATGATGCCACAGACGAAGCTGTAGAAGACGAGTTTAATGAAAATGATGATATTTCTAGTGATGACGAGAATGTCGATGTATCCGATTGATGTATTTGATTTTGTGTAGTTTGTTTTATGAATAAGGTAATGTGAGAGTTTGTTTTATGAATAAGGTAATGTGGGAGTTTGTTTTATGAATAAGAAATTGTGGGAGTTTGTTTTATAAATAAGTAAATGTGGGAATTGTGGTTTGGAATGAAATAAAGATGGGGTTTGGAATATATGAAGTAGAAGATAAGGAATATGGGTTTTGGGGTTTGGGGTTTCGGATTTTAGGGAAAAACTGCTCGTTAATTCCTCGTAACCTGACGTCGAATGTACGACGTAATCCTCGTTTATTCCACGTAGGACAGAATCGTCGTAAAGACCTCGTAATGTAAATTGACGTAAATGCCACGTAAAGTAAATGACGAAGGAGAAACTCGTTTATTCCACGTAGGAAAGAATCGTCGTAAACACCTCGTAAGGTAAATTGACGTAAATACCACGTAAAGTAAATGACGAAGAAGGCACTCTTTAATTCCACGTAGGATGATTTCGTCGTAAACACCTCGTAAGGCCACGAGGACTTTACGACGAAATTAAAAAAGCGGGGCACGCTAATTCCACGTAAGCCAAAATCGTCGTAACAGAGTCGTAAACTAACGACGATATTACGACGAAAAGATTAAAAATACTAAAAAAAAGAAGAGAAGAAAGATGCTTGAATCACATTTGGCGAGACTTACGTAAGTCTCGACCACATGAGTTCCAAATATCTTCTTCTCTTCTTTTTTTTTCCAAATTTTCTAAATTGGTGAAAAGCGGGACTTGCTACTTCCTCATAGTATAAAAACTAGAAAAAAAGAAAAAAAGAAAGATACTGGAATTATATGTGGCGAGACTTAAGTCTCACCCACATAAATTCTAATATCTTCTTTTCTTCTTTTTTTTTCAAATATTTCTAATTTGAAAAGTATTTTGGTGAGGAGTGTGATTTGAGATAGGGTGTGTTTTGTGAGTTTGTGTGTGTGGTTTGAGAAGGAAAGTTGTGGGTATTTATAGAAAATAAAGGCTCGCTAATTCCTCGTAACTGGTTAACTCGTTAATTCCACGTAACCCTTTTCGTCGTAAAAACGTCGTTAACGAAAACGCGGGCCTTTGTATTTCGTCGCTATTTCGTCGTAACTGAAAACGCGGGCCTCTGTAATTCCTCGTAAGTTTACGAGGAATTTACGAGGACAAGTAATCTTATATATATCCCGAGCGAGCTCGCTCCGTCTTTCCTCTCTACTTCCTCTCCACTTCCTCCCTAATTCGTAGCAATGGTAAGTCTCTCTAATTCCTCTCTAGTTTGATTAGTTTAGGATAGATTAGGTGGTTAGTATAGGGAATTTAGATAGGTTTACGGATCTTATGTTATTTAGTGTTGATTAGGTGGATAATGTTGGGAAGTATATGTTCACGAAAATTTAAAAAATTAAATTTTTTTCTCAGGTTCGAAAAGGTAGACTTACTGCCCATTACAGAGAGATGTTCGGTGAGCCGGGTAGTCGTTTAGACCCGTCGTCTTCTTCAGCTCCCGGTTCTTCGGGTCAGGAGACTGTCCCCGAGACTCAGTACACTCAGAGAGTCATTGGATCTCCTTCTTCTAGTGCACCATCGGTTCTTCACGTGCCTCCCCAGATGCCTCCTCCTCCTCCTGTGCCTCCTACGATGCCGGCACCTCCGATGCCCGCGGGCGAGATTCATCCCGATTTGATGGTGCCTCCGAGTGCTCCTTACTCGCAGTACACCGTAGAGGACATTCTCCGTCTGCCAGGCAGAGAAGGTTTACCAGTCATCGACCCCGACCGACCGGACGGAACTTTATGGTATGTTTCATTATTTTTTTATTCTTTTTAAATTCTTTTATAACTTTAAAAAATAATTTATATTTTAAATTTGTATTTTTCAGGTGGGGGATTGACGGATGTCTTGCATCGGACGTAACCGATACGATAAAAGGTTACTTCTCCATGGCACATCCGAACTGGAAAATGACGCCCCACTACGTCAGAAAGACGTGGTTCAAAATTTACGCTGTAAGTTCTATTAATTAAATATATATCTTTAAATTTTTTTATTATTTATATATATATTTTTTTTCTAAAAAACTAATTATAAATTATTTTTTCCAACAGCAAAAATATAATTGGGCCTTGGGGATCACTGAGAGGGTGAGAAAGAAGTTTGAAGCGAAGGCGAAAGTTCGCTTGTTGGACACGGTCTCCAACTGGAAGGGTGACTGGATCGTGAAGGGGTATGAGCGTGGCAAACCCGCTGAGCTCACCACGGATGTCTGGGATGGCCTCATCCGATATTGGCGTCTTCCTGATTCCATTAGAATCGCCCAGTCTTGCTCTAACTCCCGTAACACAGTCGATGAGCACGGGAACGGGCCGATGCTTCACACTACGGGCCAAAAACCCCACGCCGGTGTCCGTTTGGAAATGGTAATTAAAAATTTAATTATATTAAATTTTTAGTATATTTTTATATATATTCTAATTAACAACTTTCTTAAATGTTTTTTTAGGCCAAAGAGACGGGAGAATTCCCGTCTCTTATGCAACTTTACGAGAGGACCCACAAGAACAAGGCGGGCCGATTTATAGATGGCAAGTCCGAGCAAATCTACAACGATTTGGCTGCTCGGGTTGAAGAACGCCAGACCCAGCTGACCCAACAGTCCACCGATGGATTACCCGTCACCTTATCCACACCTGAAGTGGATAAGCTTTACGAGGAGGTAAATTTTCTAAAATTTTAATTTTTTTAAATATTCATTTAATTTAACTTTAAATTTTTACTAACAAAATTTTTTTTTGTTTTTAAGGTTGTCCCTAAAAAAAGGGACGGACGTTGGGGATTGGTTCCGTCAACGATGTTCCGAGAGCGACATCGTCTTATGTTCAGCGACGGGATGAGGAAGTCTCTCAGCTGCGTAGGGAGTCCGAAGAGCTGCGTAGAGAGTCTACTCAGCTGCGTATAGAGTCTACTCAGCTCCGATCTCGTATGGGTGGACTCGAGGGCTTCTTGGACGTTGTAGCGGCCACAAATCCGGAATGGGCGACTTTGTTGAGGACCATGCGACAACAAAATCCTATCCCAGGCCAGTCACCGACCGACGACTCACATGCCGAGGCGGATGTTCAGGCGAGGAGTGATGAATTCTACGAGGCGATTAATTAACGACCACCCTTAGTTCTTTTAATTTCGGTTATTGTATTATGAATTCAAAACTTATTTCTATATAAAATATTTTGGTTTTGATTTTTTTAGAATTTTAATTTTATTAATAATTTAAATTATATTTATAATTATATTTATAATTATAATTTTTTATATTTCTATAAAATAATGAAACGAAGTAAATTCGTAGCTAATTTTGCGGCTTCTTTACGTGGAAGCTTAACGTGGTTTTACGAGGAAACATTTACATGGAAATAACGTGGAAATCTATCAAGGTTTTTACGTTTTCTTTACGTGGAAAGCTCTCAAGGTATTTACGTTAATTTACGAGTATTTATTTACGTGGGTTTTACGAGGAAAGCTTTTCGTGGTATTTACGAGGAAACTTAGCGACGTCCTTACGTGGAATCTTTACGTGGTCTTTACGACGAAATATCCTCCTTCGCTTTTACGACGAAATTATTTCCTCGCTAACTTACGACGAATTAGCGAGGATATATGCGTTACGACAAACGTATAACGACGAAACGCGTTTCCTCGCTAATTCGTCGTAACACTGCTTTTACGACGAAGTAACGAGGAAAACTGCCCTCGTAAAACTTGTGTTTTCTTGTAGTGCGAAAAAAACGTATATTTATCGAGAGAAACCGGGAAGAAGGCGACCGGGAAGCTATGGAATGATATTCTCGGAAACTCCTACTACCCTCCCAAATTATTCGACGGCGCTTCTTCGAATGAGTAAACCCTTATTCTTGCGTATTGTCGACCGTCTCTTCCGGAAGTTGAGTATTTTCTCCAACGAGATTTTGCAGTCGGAAGGCAAAGTTATCACCACTCCAAAAAATGCACGGCTGCAATTCGTCTATTGGTTATGGTGGTGGGGCCGATACAGTCGACGAATATGTCCGACTTGGTGAAACAACAGCTCGGAATTGCTTGCATCGATTTTCCGCCGCAATTATCAACTTGTTTGGCCATGAATATCTAAGACGTCCAACATCGGAGGATCTTGAAAGACTACTACATAAGGGAGAAGAACGTGGATTTCCCGGGATGATTGGAAGCATCGACTGTATGCACTGGGAGTGGAAGAATTGCCCTACCGCTTGGCAAGGTATGTACTCACGAGGAACCGATAAACCAACGATTGTCCTCGAGGCTGTAGCTTCTTATGACCTCTGGATATGGCATGCATTTTTCGGAGCTCCAGAGGTACGATGAACGATCTTAATATTCTAGATCGATCACCTGTTTTTGATGACATTATTAACGGAGTCGGAGTTGCTCCGGAAGTCAACTTCCATGTGAACGGAAGGGAGTACGATTTGGCCTACTATCTCACTGATGGTATTTATCCGGAATGGGCGACTTTTATAAAATCTATCCGACTACACAGGTCCAAAGCATTCACTATTTGCTGAAACCCAAGAAGCTGTCCGAAAAGACGTTGAGCGTGCCTTTGGAGTCCTCGCCAAGCTAGATTCGCCGTTATTAAAAATCCAGCAAGAATATGGAAAAAATCATGATATCTAATGTTATGAGAGCAGAAACATGAACCTACTGAGCTTTTCAGTTCACTTGATCGTCGAGCAAGAGTTCGGGGTAGACCAGTCCATCAACAATTGAAACATGATTTGATCGAACATATATGGGATAAGTTTGGGTAAAATCTCATTTTTAAGTTTCTATCTATTAAATAAAAATTTGCTTTTATTTAAATTGTTTTTGTAATTTTTTTTTGAACTTTTGTAATTTATTTTTTCTTTGTAATGTTCTTATGTTTAATGATTAAGTTTTAGTATAAAATCCTATTAATTCCATTCTCATTAAAAAAAAAAAATTTGGGCTAAGAACCTCTACAAACTTCTACCAATAATCCCTACTTTTAAGCATGTATCTTGCCAAAACTTCTTAATCTAATTATATTATTAAATATATCCTAAGATATGCAAGCATGTATCTTGCAATGCTGATGGCCTAAGAGCTTGATTGGTTTTCCCGCTATCACCCGCAAACGCAGCTTTTGCGATTGGTAGCGGTTGACAGCGTTTCGAAACAATCATACAAACCGCTACAAATCGCTTCAAACCGCTCCAAACCTCTTAAAATCAAAAGCTGGTTCCAGCTAGCGTTTGCGGTTGCGGGCGGTTGCGGGAGGATAATTTTTTTTTCTTTTTTTTAAAAAAACCATATAAATACAAAATATAAAATAAAAATAAAATTTTAAAATGGAATTATAAAAATACTAAAATATATCTATTATATTTTAATTAATATTATAAATTTTAAAATAAAAATATTTTCTATAATTTAAAAAATTTAAACTATAACTTTGAAAATATAATTTACATATTTATTATAATATTATGATTTTTGATATTTTTATAATTATATAAAATGTAAATATTGTTAATTTATTATTTAACCGCTGCTGTATTTGGTAGTTAACCAGTCATAAGTATCCCGCAAACGCACCAATTTCTAACCGCAGAACCAGTCGTACAAATCTCTTAAAACCGCTAGAAACCGCAACCACCCGCATCCGCAAACGCCCGCAGCCGCAACCGCAACCGCTGCGTTTGAACCAGTCAGTCCAGCCAGCTTTTCTTCAAAAGTTTTTTTAGTCTAGTAGTGTAAATCATCAATCTTATTTAAAGTAAAAGTACGTTTAGGAAATATTTGAAACATGAATAGTAATAAAAAAAATATAATATTATTTAGAAACATAGATATCTATCTTATTAAAGAAAAAAATAAGAATGGCTTATGCTATTAAGAAAAATTGGAAATTCATTATATTTGAGAAATTATATATCTCAGTCAACTTTAAAATATACGAAAATTACTCAATCTAATTAGCAAAAAAAAGCTTCTGTCTAAAATAATCATAAAACAAATTTACCCTTCATATACATATTTCAAATGAAAATATTAATTTAAAATTGATTTATATCAAAAATTGATTAAAAATATACATATATTCAAAATTTGATTTTTACTAAAATATTTTTCAGTAACCATTATTAGAAAAATGTTTTATATATATAAGAAAAACACAACATAAAACTCAATTTCAAACACCAACTTAAATTATGGTTTTTATATTTCACATTAAGTTTTAAAAATATAATATATATAATTAGTTATATGTTGGTACATATAAAATATTATTAATTATATAATTATTTATATGATAGTACGTATAAAATATGATTAATAATATGATGACACATTTATGAATATAATATTGAAATAAAAATAGCAACATATTTTTGAAAAAGTAATATATGGAATATTATATTATATATTTTTTTACAACATATTTTTCAATATGTTATACTTATAAGAAAAACAAAATAACATTTAATACAAAATAATAATGTTAACATTGTCTACTTACAACAAAGATATATATATATATATATATATTTATTTATATAAAATATAAAGTAAAAACCCGTAAGGATCCACAAGTCAAAATCTAGTTTATCATTAAATTCAGTAGCCGAAGTTTTATTCTCTAATTATGCCAATTTTAGTTTTTTTTTCTCAGTTAGCTTGTGGTTTTTTTAAAATTAGGACGGCACTGGGTCGTGGAGTCTGTTGATTTATAATACTACTTGAAGTTGCCCCCACCAAAATATATTTCAAGTGCAATCCATCAAATAATATTACATGATAAATTGATTCAAACTTTTTATATGAAAGTATGTACATGAATCCATGATCTTTGTAAGTAACTTTTATGGCTACGTCCAACACACATACGTTGGAAAAGGAGATAACTATATATTTAGTTTAATTTTTGGGCAATTTTTCGTGGTTTATCTCATTTTATTAATATGTTTTTGGTGCGTATTTTGTTGGATCTGCTACATCATTTTTTATAAGCAGATACTAACTCCAATCTAGAGTAGACACCTTTGGCCACCATGAACATTTTTGATAGCAAAAAACTCCAA
The DNA here is from genome assembly GCF_000309985.2 of Brassica rapa. Classification (NCBI taxonomy): domain Eukaryota; kingdom Viridiplantae; phylum Streptophyta; class Magnoliopsida; order Brassicales; family Brassicaceae; genus Brassica; species Brassica rapa. Next base: position 3,603,768 of record NC_024799.2, on the reverse strand, counting down.
ATTTTTATGGGTCTCGTAGTGATTAGTTCTCGGACCTATAAAGCTTTTGGGATCGGTTATAAAAAAACTCCGGTCTAAAGTAATCAATCATTCTTGAACAGATGTTGTAATATATAAATCTTCTATTCAAATATTTTTCTACATAAAAATACTAGTATTTTTTTCCAGATGGATAGTTACAAAAGTCTTACAGTGGAAGTGAAAGAACGGCGTACGTACGTTAATAAAATGTATTTTGGTTTTCAGAAATAAAACTGAAATAAAATGTCAAACAAAAAAACAGATGAGATAATTATATCAGAAAATATACATATATATGAGAGGTACCCAACATAATTAGGTACTCTACATTAATTGTAACCAACAGCCAACTAAGTAGTCCTTTCTTGTAATCACATCCACATTCATAACATATACTTCATTCTCTATATAAACAGTCACTCCCTCGGCTCGTTTCCTCACTCAGTATCACAATTACACACATCTACTTTTGCAAATCCGCAAAAACGCTAAGAGAAAAAACAAATGGCCGGTCTAGTGAAATTGGCATGCTTGGTCTTGGCCTGCATGATTGTGGCAGGTCCCATCACATCAAAGGCGGCTTTGAGCTGTGGCACCGTTAACACCAACGTGGCGGCATGCATTGGCTACTTGACCCAAGGTGGACCCCTTCCCAGAGCGTGCTGCACCGGTGTTAGTAAGCTTAACAGTATTGCCCGTACAACTCCCGACCGTCAGCAAGCTTGTCGTTGCCTTAAAACTGCTGCGAGCGCCTTAGGCTCTGGTCTCAACGCTGGCCGGGCAGCTGGACTTCCTAAGGCATGTGGAGTCAATGTTCCTTTCCCCATTAGCACTAGCATCAACTGCAACGGGTACGTATGAATGATGAATCTCTCACACTCGCTCGGTTTCATATATATGTTAATAATTTTATATGGATACAAAAATTAGGATTCAAAGCTACTCGGTCTAACCATGTTTGAGGTTGTCATATAATCATATTAACGGTGTTATGTTTGATTGGATGTGGTTGCAGCGTGAAATAAGCAGCGTTCGGATGAAGCTTGAGTGGATAATTCCCATGCTATGAAATGGATGAGAATATATATTTAATAAGATGTTCGAATGGATGTTTTCTATTTTCCTGTCTTTTCTTTTTATTATGCCGACCCTATTAACTGGTCGTTTGTATTGTGTTCTCAAACAAACGTAATATGAATTTCAAGATTTTTAATTTACGTTCTTTTATTATATTCTTACGTACTAAGTTTGGTTACATCGATATGGAAAAAATATATTAATTCATTAGTTTGCTTTAAGGTTGTGAAGAAGTAACGGATGGTGCATTGGTGCGGGGTGAGATACTTTACCATTAAGTATCCAAATTCATTCTGCTCGTCTCATACTACCTCCATTGGAAGCCTTAATATAACATAAACTAAAACAATGGGACATGGGACATTCTTTAAGTTTATGAGGTTTATAATGAGAAAATGATGGATTGCTTTCTCAGTCTTAGATTATTTTGGTTAATTTGCATGTGGAACACTAATTAGGAGCACAACTGCACCAAGGAGGAAGCAACGTACGAAGCAATGGTAAATAAGGCAGATTTGATCGGCCCAACTGACCGAGAAGCGTAAAAGTATCAATCTGGTGTTTGATCGACTGATCAAGTCAGAAGCAGAACAACGTGAAAACAAAGTTGAATAAGTAACTCTCTAGCTAAGCTAAAACTGCTTGTTTAACATAAGGATCAGAGGCGCTCTACAACATTCAATTTAATTCTTTTTTTTTCCGAAAAATATGATGTTGTACGTTTAATTATCGTTTCTGTGACACACTGTAATAACTTAAAATTTACAGCAATAAGATTTAGTGAACCGTACAAGTAAAATGCACAGGTTTATAAAAGTAAGACTATAAAATAGTACGTAGCATGGGAGACGAAGTTTAGGAAACGGACAGTGACTCCATCCTACCAATGTGTCGTGCCATTCAATTTTGTGGGAGGGTAGGACAGACAAACCGACATCTTCTCGTGTCTACACGTACAGATCAAAATACAAATATTTATTATTATGCTTACAAAAGAGATCCCGTTCAAACAACACGAGAATCTCCAAATATTATTTGTTGAATTAAGGGAGAAACTCACGTTACATAAATTCTCAAGTTTCTGGGTGAGACTTAATAGTTTTACATTTTTTTTTGTCCAACACTTAATAGTTTTACATAAGATGTGTCTAATTGCTGTTTCTTCAAGAGCATTTTAATTTCTTGTCTTTTTTCTTCTTATATTATGGCAATCCTATTAATTGGTATGACGTATTTTTTTTGGATGTAAATGTTAAATTTTATATCAATTTCTTTTTGACAGAAATTATAAAATAAACAAGTAGCGGAGTACTGAAAATAAAACCTAATACAATACCAGAAAAATAAGAAGAAGCAACTCCAAGAGATAAAAGGACTATATCGAACTAAACAAAAGGCTTGGTAAGGCGTATTACTATATGTTTGCATACAACGTTATATCAATTTCAGAATTGATATATGTTTACGTTATTCATAAAATGATATTCTTATTTTTTTTGTTAACCTTCTATTATATACTTTGTGCGCTTAGTTTAGTTTCATCAGAATTGAAAGATTTATTAACTTGCATTACAGTTGGTAACTAACATAATATGTTGATACATAAGTCACAAACCTTGGAAAAATATATGTTCAGTATTGTCTCTAAATGAATAAGAGGGTCTACTACTGTTTTGTTAAAAGCGAGGAAGACTCTAGATGACTTAGAGGGTCTACCTTCTGTTGCTTAGATTTATCAAAACGACGACAAAAACCCATCCGAGATATTTTCTCTGTAAAAGCCCACTCACGTTTATATTACCACATGATCCGACGTCGTTCCAAAACATCCTTTTCTTTGCGTTTAGTCCTTAGCGAAAATACTTTGCTTCATAGTTGAAGACAAGCCTGAAAATCCCTAAACCAAAACCTCTCTCTCTCTCTGTTCTCTTCTCTCCTCTGAGAGAGTATTCATTTCCATCAAGAGATGAGTATCCCAATGGAGCTGATGTCCATCAGAAGCCCTAACTCAACCTTCCTCCACAGACCTCACTCTCGTCCCCCCTCCACGCTTCGCTCTCCCCGTTTCCAACACCTTCCCACCCCACGCCACCATCTCACCGCTCCATCTCTCGTTTCCTGTACCGGTCTACGTCTCCGGTTTACCTCAGATACCAAGCTTAACCGCTCCTTCGTCACTTCCGCCGCTTCCCACGAGGAATCTGTGAGTACTAGTAGTCCTGACTCTGCTCAAAAACTTGTAATTGCTCTGTTTCTGAATTAGGGTTTTGTCTGAGTTTGTCAAAATCTATGAAAGTTTTGTCCTTTTCCTCAAAAATCAATACTTTATGTACATTCAAGTGAGGTGCACTTTGGGGGTTTTAGATATTGCCTTTTATGAGTACTGGGTCTGCTCAAATACTTGTGTAATTGCTCTGTTTTTGTTTACTTATGAGTTTCTGAAAGTTTTGCCCTTTTCTTCAAAAACCAAGACTTTATGTAATATCCTCCTATGCTCGACTCTAATTGGCTATCAAGTGACAGTATTGTCTTTTTTTTTATGAACAGGAACCATCAGGTGTTGAGGTGGAGAAGGAGAAGAGTGTAGTAGACGGTGATGACAATGATAGTACATCTCAGGAAGCGTGGAAGCAAACCCTTGCGTCTGTCAAAGAGCAGGTTTCGAAGATTCAGAGCGTGTCCTCCGAGGCGTACAATGTGAACTCCCAAAAGGCGATGACTATCTTGAAAGATACCTCTGAGCAGCTTAGGATTCAAGCGGAGAAGGCTAAAGAGGAGTTGGGGACGAAGGCTAAAGAGGTTGGGGAGGAAGGTAGGGAGTATATTTTGAAAGCAGCGGAGGAGTCTCCTTCTGATGTGAAGGAGATCGTTGAAGCTTTCTCTTCCAGTGAGGATCTGAGGGATGTGTCGAGAACTCAAGATTTTCATGTTGGGATACCTTATGGTAAAGATGTTATAAATATCTTGGTGTTAAACGTTTATGGTGTGACTAAAAGAATGTCTTTCTGTACAGGTTTGCTTTTGTTTGTGGGTGGGTTTCTTTCCTTTATGATATCTGGAAGCATTCCTGCTATCAGGTTTGGTGTCATTCTTGGTGGAGCTCTTTTTGCGCTGAGCATGGCTAGTCTAAAGGCTCAGAGGATTGGAGAGTCATCTGCTAAGTTCTTAAAAGGACAGATGGGTTAGTATAGTTTTCATCTTTGTAGACTTTTTTAAATATTTGCTTTTGATTGCGTAAAAGCTTTGATAACCACTCTGACATGCCAAGTAGCTAACCATAAAGGCTTATTCCAAGAGATACTGGGACTTATTCAGTTATATATATTGATATATAAGTCAACAGATTATCATTTCACCAATGTGATTTCTCCGACATTTTTTGATGTAAAGCAAACTTGTTGACACTCGTTTGTTTACATGTTCTTGTGTTGAACAGCGATAGTGGCAATCATATTTTTGAGAGAGTTGAAGTTGGTGCTGTTTCAGGTAACGTGATTACATTTCAGATGATTCAGTTTATTTGTTTGAACAGTTGATTTGAATGAAACATAATACACTCTCCTGTTTTTTCTTTCTTTCTACAGAGATCTACTTTCATGGGCTTTTTGACCACCCTTACAAGGTACACACTCAAAATGGTTATTCTTTTACATTGCAATTTCAGTAAAGCAACACCAGAGATGATTGCAAGAAGAGCCTAAACTAAACCCCAAAGAGATATCTTTAAATTTTTCCATCCACCAAAGTTCTTAGATTCATGTTCCATAGGAAAAAGAAAACACATTTTGCTTGCATATACAAGTTTATTATGATTTACATTTAAATTTGTTGGATTATTGTTGTTGCAGTGGTGGTGTGTTGGCGTTTTACGGTTACAAGTTGATGAGCAACAAAGAAAAGGGCCTAAACAAAGAACAAGGTGGAGAAGAAGATGAAGCAAGCGAAGGCTTTGTAAGAAGAGAAGGATAGAGAAATGGTAACATGAGCTATCATACTCTGTTACATGAAATCTTAGAATTCTCTTCTGTCTCTTTAAGTTGTGTACAACTTTTGTGATCAATCATCTTCTAAACTTGTGTACTGTATTTGGATTTGGTGGTGTCCTTTTGCCACATATCAACAAACAATAATACGGTTAGGCTCATCTAGAGATGCCATCAACAAAAGAAAGCATAAGAATTGAACTGAGATTCTTATGACTTACAAAATGTTACAGCTCCATGTAAAGTGACTAATGGTCACTCTACTAGTATGGTTGTGAAGTTACATCAGAGATGAAAGGTTGCAGGACTAGAAGATCAATCTATTAACTGATCATACAGTTTGATAGTTTGTGTCATAGGGACATAAGAACAGGTTCTTGGAGGAAAAAAAAAACAGATTCAAACTAAAAAGAGGAGCCGGTAATAGGCTTATTGTGTGGTCTAAGTTGCATTATACTAATATAGATCAAACAAAAGGTTGGTAGAACTAAAAAAGAAGAGTCATCTTTCAACTCCTCATACAGATTGATGGACTCAAAAGTCCATATGAGTTTCAGTATTGTTGGGCTGGCTGTCCAAAGGCATGTACTGCGCCATGATCGACCGAATCTCCGAGTCCATGTAATGCTGCACATATGTAACAACAATACATGTTTCTTTTGGTTATAGAATAGAGATATCAAAGACTTACAAGTCTCTATGTGAAGTGAACATTACCCTGATTCTGTATTTGTAGATAGCATATCCTGAAAGAGTCGCAGCAGTTAACGCTAGTAAGAGTATCAACACAAAGCTCCAGCCTAGCTTCACCGCTCCAAATGCTCCTGTATCATAAAACACAGTTCAGGCTAGAGTGCAGAGTTTCTAAATGGTAACATTTCGAGGTCGCATTTTGAAGAATGGTTACCAATGCAAGTATCAAGCTCACGCAAGTAAAACAAACCCTTCCTGCAGGTGCATTCATAACTTCCCCATGTGTTTTTGCATTTACACTCAGGGCACTGGCAAGCCAGTTTCTCTTTGCACTCATCAACATCTGCCAATACAAACAGAACAACCGAAAAAGATCACTTTCCAGACCAACATGATGTTATGTCTTTTACTAAGTTGGTTGCACATGAAAGACTAGTACATATATACATGCATATACCTTCACAGCTCTTTACACCATCTCCCTTGAAACCAGGCGGGCATTTGCAAACACTTGAATGATCATCCTAATAAAAAACCCATTTTCAAAAAGAGTTTATTAAATACTTGAGAAAATGATTGTTAAGATATTAGAAGTTGGCAAATGGCAATTTACTTACAGTGCAAGCAGAGTATGTGTAGCCACCTCTGGTTTCTCTCCAGCATCCTCCATTGTTGATTCCACAGCGCAAAGCTCCAGAAGCTGTCCACAAGTACAGACTATATAAAATAAAAGAACCACAGCAGCACACAATACTATTCTTCTGAATCCCATACTACACACATGTAACTGAGGAAGACTATTCAAAAGTTACAAATATAGCAGCAATGCTAAAAATGTCAAACTAATTTACCTTTGCAGTGAGTGTAACCATCACCAACAAATTTGACACCCTGAACAGTAGGACACTCACACAGTCTTCCCCTGAAAGTATCCTAATATACCAATTCAGAACAAAGAAGAGCAAATCAGACTGACCAGCAACAACAAAATTAAAGAAAAAAATTGTTGGAAAAATCAAGCTCAAGTGGATACAAGGCATGCAGTAATGTTAGCAGCTCTATCTTGCCAGCATCCACCATTGTTTTCTAAGCACTCATTGGTGTTTTGATCTGTAATAAACAAAAAAAATATATTAAAGGAAACGTCTCCTCCAAGTTATTGAAATGCAAATAACTAAGTTCTAGAGTAATCTTTCAGAGAAATGTAACCTTCAGTTAAACATATAGCTGGTTCCGTTGACTCTTGAAACCCTGCACATATAGCTTTCAGCACTGCTCCTTTCTCCAACTTACCTAGAACCACAAAAAAAATTACATCAAAAGCAATCAAATAAGTAAACATGTTTTAGTATGGCTCTTGAGTAGTACCTCTGTATTGCCTGTTGTTCACCACAAGTGTTGGGAGAATAGTAACATCTCCACGGGAGCCTTTGCCTACCTGTGACTCTTGTTCTGCTTTAAGAACTGGATTCTCCACATCTCCCTCAGTATCTCCCATACACAAGTACACCTTCTCAAGATCAATCCCTAAAACCACAACACAAAAAAAAGAGTAGAAATTAGCTAAAGGGGAAAAGAATCTCATAAGCTAATGAAGTCATTACACTCACCAAGTGACTTGATAACTTCATCAGCACATTCACTTGTATACTTGTTATACTTCATGGGACATCTAACAGAAAAATCAGTAGCATAGTCCCACCACTTCCACGCCTTACCAGTCTCATTAACCACTCTAAACACACAAGCGTGGCGCAAATTCTGAACAACAACATCTTTTCCATCGTACCCTCTTGTAAAATCCTGCTCAGGATCCGGAGCACAGTACCTTCCATGGTTGATACACTGAGACTTACACTGTCTACTCAGCATAAACGCCTTGGGACAATACCAAGTGATGAAATGCGGTGTGAACTGAGTGTACCCTCCTTTCTCAAGAATCTGAGCCGCTCCTTTAAAGTTTCTTAGAAACTCAATCTGCGTGTCGCATTTTTTGCCGCACTCGTCGTTGCTGTCGGTCCAAAGCTCGTATTCCACACGCTCGTCCGGGTGTGGAACTGACTCGGTCCAGTCTAGTTTCATGTTGACCATGTTGCCATCGGATATAGCTGACTTTATGCTGTCTCCTAACGATTTGCTGATTAGTGCTGAAGGGATGTTGATTTTTTCTAGATAGTCTGCGTTAGCAGTGTCTTCCTCTGGTGTGTCCATTGTGATTAGTGGCTCGAGTTTGTTATCGGACACTAGAATGGCTGCTGCTCCGGCTTGTTGAGCGTTCCATGCTTTCAAGGCGAAGTAACAATCTGTTCGTAGAGAACCAACTCAGGTTAAGAGACTAAAACACTCTTCAAGCCACACAATGGCATGGACATACAAGCAAGATACTAAGATCTTAGAACGATATAAAATGAATAAAACTTGTAGCTGTTAGGTTAAATATTTTTTTTTTGTATTAGAAAAGGTGCATTTAGTAGATAAAAAAGTTTTTCTAAATAGAAAATGAAAATTGGGGTTTTAGGTTGTATAAATACGAGTTTAAGAAGTTGTAAATTATTTATTAACATAATCAATATACAAATAGTAAGTGTTCTTACTTTCCTGTGCTTGACTGGCGTTTGTACAAAAACAAAGATTTTCTGACATTTTAAGTCCAAAAAGAGTTATAAAACAGACATTTAACCACACTTAACAAAGTGTTAAACGGACATTTTATACTTAGCTCACTAGCAAAGTCATTTAAAACACACTTTAACAAAACTATCGTTGTCTGATCAGGTAACAAGAAGGAAAGTGAGATAGAAAAGAAAAAGAAGTCGAACCTCCTCGATCAATAAGAAGGAAAGTGGGTAAGCTTCCAGGTGAGGATTTGAAGGAGACACCGAACTCGCTGAAGCTCTTACATCCCTTGTGGTTAGACATGGGATACACGACGGTTCCGACAAGTGTTCCACCGTATTTTGGGATTCCAAAATTCCCAATGGCACATTCATAAACACCTTTGATGCTGTCAGGTGAAGTTACTTTTAGGTTGTTCTTCTCCACCAAGAATGTACCAAAGGCTAGTTCCAGGATCAGAACAAAAGAGAGTGTTAATACTCCAAACTTCATCTTCACGGTTTCTAATCAAGAACTACTGGAGATTCAATGCTTCTTCTGCTAGCCTCTGTCGTTGTAAAGGATGATTCGGTTATATCGTTGATGATACAATGAGATCAAAAAGGAAGCTTGAGGTTTTGGCAGAGAATCAAGAAAAATGTCTATGTATTCTAGGTTTATAACTGAACACAGAGATTGATGGTTATGAAAAAGTTTTAACTATAATCACGTGTTATTTTAACAACTTTTTTCCATACCTCCTTATCTACGCTACATACAAGAACAGAAGAAGTTACATTCTATAACATATATAGTATTTTAATGACTAATCATTTGTTCATTTTGAAAGAAGAAGAGATTATTGTTTTGTTAGATGACTTTATTGAGAAAAAAGCATATTGTGTTTTCATAATGCATGGCACGCACGTGTTTCACGTCGGTGACGGCTTAGCACGAGTACGTCGACGTCTGGGTCCTTTGCCTTCACCGCTCACGTGTCGTCCATTTCAAAGTTCAACTCTCTTTCTTTCTTTCCTTACTTCAACGTGAAATATGCCTAGATTTACGGTGACTCTCGAGTCTTGTCGACACACACACACTCTGGAAAAATCCATTTTAAAGGTTATTGGATCAATGATTAAATGTTATCTATGTTAAATCTAGATAACATTAAACAGGATTAATATGTGTGGATTCTAGAAAAGAAAAGAGGATATTGTCATATTTTCCAAGTGATTCCAGTAGGGAGACAATGAAATAATTGAATATTGTCATGTTTATTTAGTACAAATAGAAAAAAGGAAAGTTTTGTTTTTGTTACTATAAAACGACTCTGGCCCAATAAGGGCCTTATATAGCCCATACTTGATGTAGTAACCTCGAGCGGAAGCGTGAATCTAGTAACATCCATAGACCAAGTCACGTGATCTAAACCGTTGATTCCCTAAAGTTGTAACTGAAACCGTTAGATCGCCAAATAAAAACACTGTTTCACTACGTAATCTCTATCTTCTCCGTCCCGACAAGAACCAAGTTCCGCCGAACAAATCTCATTCTTCTTATTCTTCAATCGCAGCAATTTTTTGTGGGTTTATTGCTTCTGATTCGGCTTGAATCTATCTTGATTTTGCGAATAAGTTAACGATTCGAAGGACGATGGAAAGCGAATTGATCGAATTGTTCGAGGCGGCGAAGAAGGCAGCCGATGCGGCGGCGATCGACGGCGTTACCTCCTCAGGTCCGGAGGTTTCTCGATCTCTCGACGCCCTTAAACAGCTCAAGAAGTTTCCCATCACATACGACATGCTCGTCGCGACTCAGGTTCTTTTCAAATTTCATCTCTTTAATCTACAAAGTCTCGATCTTTTTTGCCTAATACGCTGTTTGAATCAGAGGGTTCTCTGAATCTGTTGCTTGCCTTAATCTCATAGCATTGACTTGTGTTAGGGTTCATTAATCTCATCTGAAACTTTTCAAAAAAATTGAAAAGATCAAAACTTTATGAAGGTTATTGTTGACTATGCTCAAACAATATTAGAGAGGTTCAAAATCACAGGAAATTAAAACTGATTTATCTTTAATTCTAATCTCATTATGCTCAAACAATGTTAGAGAGATTTAAAAATCACTCTAATAGCACGTTATTGCTTCCAGGTAGGGAAGAAGCTAAGGTCTCTTTCAAAACATCCTATTGAAGAAATCAAAACCGTAGCTACTGATCTTCTTGAGACATGGAAGAAACTTGTCATTGAAGAGACGTCCAAGTCTAAGCTAGACAGGAAGGATGCAAATCCAGCGCCTGTGAAAGTGCAGAAGCTTCAGAGAGGTGATTCAGCTAAGAGCATCAAGGTAGAAGAGAGGAAGGAACGAGACAACAAAGTCAATGCTGGGGCCTCAAAGGAGAATCAATCTAGTACGAAAGCTCCAGCAAAGGCACAGCCTAATGGTGCACCAAAGCTGACTTCAATGGTGAAATGCAACGACCCCGTGCGTGACAAGATCCGTGAGCTGCTTGTGGACGCAATGTCCAAGGTCCATGACGAATCAGATGACTACGATAGAGCGAGAGTTGTCGGATGTGATCCAATCCGCGTCGCTGTCTCTGTGGAGTCTCACATGTTTGAGAAGCTGGGACGGTCAACGGGAGCTCAGAAGGTGAAGTACAGGTCTATAATGTTCAACCTGAGGGACAGTAACAATCCGGATCTGAGGAGGAGGGTTCTCACAGGGGAGGTGTCGCCGGAGAAGCTTATTACATTGTCTGGTGAAGAGATGGCAAGCGACAAGAGGAAACAGGAGACTAATCAGATCAAGGAGAAGTTTCTGTTTGATTGTGAGCGTGGCCAGGCGCCGAAAGCGAGTACTGATCAGTTCAAGTGTGGGAGGTGTGGGCAGCGTAAATGCACTTACTATCAGATGCAGACGAGGAGTGCTGATGAGCCGATGACTACTTATGTTACGTGTGTCAACTGTGACAACCACTGGAAGTTCTGTTGAGGTGAGGAGATAAATGTGTGTGTTCTTTTTTTTATATTGCATGAGGCTTTGTTTAAGACAGAGAGGCTCTCTGGTTGATTTATCAAGAGCTTCTATGTCCATTTGCCGACACATTCTTAGAATGTTCTGGCTATGATGTTTGTGTAAGGATATCACAGTTCAGTGTCTTGGAGGTAGTAAGTAGAGGAGTCTATAATTTAGGTTTTTCTTTTGCTTCTTTTATTCCAAACATGTCAAACTTACTTTCTTGCACATTTTATCGAAGTTTTGAAGTTTATTTCTTGTATTGATTTCCATTATAGTCATTGTGAACTCTTCTTATCTAAGACATGGCTGAAGATGTAAAGTAAAGAGAATGGTATACCATTGGATGCATGGCTTCTAGCGAAACATGTACCATTCGTCTTGACCTATTGTTGCCTCTCCTTTGCCGTCTTCTATCAGATGGACTTTTAAGCTCTTCAAGATCAAAGTGAATGTTATGCTCTTCGTTAGGAAAAAAAAACAATACTCTTGACCTTGGGACCGGCAGATAAGTGGTGTTTTGATGACGTTTTATCGTTTCAAATGGGAGAGCATCTCCCAACCAGTTAAAGAAATGTAAATGGATTAGATGAAAAAGGTGTTACGAGTGGCAATCAAGTGTATAATAACTTAAACCATACATGAGAAGGAGCGTTAGTTAATGAGATGAACTCATAGGCTAACAACTCTTAACGAACTTATCAATCTAGTAGTAGTGTTAACTCCATTACTTGCTGTCCTTTACATTTTCCATTACACTACTACTAACGTGTCATCCACTTTTACGTTGACAAAAGTTAATAACAATCTAATCCTTGTCAGCATCCAAATCCATTATGTAGTCTTATTTGGTCGGTTCATTTTTTTTTTTGTTGGTTTGACAAATGTGTGTCCACTCTTTATTAATTTCTTGATAATTACCTGTAAGACGCTCCATAGGCCCTCGCTCTAAGAAACAATACAATTTTTTTTTGTTTTCTTACATAAATTGACCATATAAAAGTACAATAGGGCTTATATCAAGAAAACCTCAAATGAAACCTTACACCCTAGGTTATCTTCTTGTACATAAGGTTGTGTTTCACCTATGAATCTCACAATGTATCCTTCAAGTTAATATAGTCTCAGTGTGTTAACAAAACCTACAACTTTGACCATGCATGGAAAGTGCTTTAAGTAGGTTTGTCTTACTTATGTATGTAACGGCTAGTGAGCTCCTCCACCTAGTGATACACTATATACTAACTAAAAGATGTCATGCCACTTAGTAAAAATGCCAATGATGTATTATTTAGTATATATATAGAAGAGGATGATATGCATGGTATATATATGTGAAAGTGTTGGAATATAAATAGTGGCTCATATATAGGATGTGCCTTAGTGATTTGTGCGCTTGCTAGTTTTGACCCCATTTTCCATTTGTTAATAATATTTTCCTTGTGCATACCTCATAAGTTGGTCTTAAGAAAAAAAAAGTGGAGACTTAGTGGATGAAACCAGTATCTTATACCAAACCAAGCTCTTTAAATACCACTCTTTAACTAACATCTCTTCGCACAACTACAATACTAGTAAAGCTGATCCACTTCAAGCTTCCTTTCTCCTTTTATTAGTCTTCTTGTTTCACCACTGATCTCAATATAACCAAACTTCTTTCTCAACCATTCTCCTCTTGTGTCAAACAAAAGACCTCTAATTTTGTTTATCCTCATTCTTCACAAGTGAAAGCAGAATAATCAAGAGCAATAAAGATACATAAGAGAGTGATGTTGCTTCTCATCTTTCTAACAATCTCCGTAGTGGCAACAAGCGCAAGTCCATGGATACCGATGGATGGAAACAATCCAGCTAGCTATTGCTTAAGCTGGAGACTAGCAATAGAAACCAACAACGTACGTGCGTGGCGCACCGTACCTCTACAATGTATGCGTTACGTTGAGGCATATATGCTCGCTGGTCAATATGACAGAGACGTTGAGTTGATTGTGGAACAAGTTAGGGTTTATCTCAATGAGATAGTCCTTCCTGGTGATGGCATGGATGCATGGATCTTGGATGTTGATGATACTTGCTTCTCAAACGTCTACTACTATCGGCTCGAGAGATACGGGTATACACTTGTTTTTTTCTTGATTGAATACAAAAAGTTTAGAAAAATGTGACTAATGTTATGTTATGCTCTCTTTGTTAACATGTAGATGCGACCCTTATGATCCAACAGGATTTAGAACATGGGCAATGAAAGGAGAATCTCCAGCTATACAACCTGTTCTCGAACTCTTCAATGATCTGATAGAAATAGGATTCAAAGTTTTCCTAGTAACCGGCAGAGATGAAGAGACCCTTCGCCAAGCAACAGTTGAAAATTTGCATAATCAAGGCTTCACTGGTTATGAAAGATTGATTATGAGGTAAAAATGAAGGTTTACTTATTTAGTAGTATCTTTTTTTCGAAGATAAAGCCTCTCACGATGTGGACAAATGATTCTCTACTTGCAGGACAGCAGAGAACAAAAAACAAAGCGCAGCAACATACAAAACAACAATCAGAAAGCAGTTGATGGAAGAAGGTTACAGGATATGGGGCAATGTAGGCGACCAATGGAGTGACATACAAGGAGAATATTCAGGGAATCGCACCTTCAAGATTCCTAACCCAATGTACTTCGTTCCATAAATATTTTGATATTATCGTTTTCAAATTTCAACCCATCAATTACATGTATAACATGACAGTATATACACAAGGGTATGTCACAACTTGTCATATTATACTAATCACATTTCAAAGGTTATATGATATAGACTTAGCCAAAAAAAAGAATTTAGTGGACAGATAAATATGGAAATAATGTCTGATATAAATAAAAAAGAAGCAAAGTTTTACATAAAAGTTTTCAAAATCAAACCATAAGAATCAATCCAATAAATTTGTTTTTTTTTTCTGTTTTTGTTTTTACAATAAGAATTTTCAATACACTCCCTTTTCCCCAGCCACATTTTTTCCCTACATACACATTATATATCTCAACATTTTTTTCTTATCTCTTTTTTTTAAAATAATCTGTAATGAATCTCTGACATCGTCTTATAAAGACGAATAAAAAAAAAAAAAAAAAGAAAAGAAAAGGAAAGCCACAGGGTCGCTCACCGGAGAGAGACCAGGGAGGCCTTAACTTGACCACCACCACTGCAGCAAGTACTGGGCCAGAACCAAGTATACACACATGAGTGTTTGTGTATGCAGACATGTACCATTTAAAACGCCCCTTGAAACAACAAAACGCTCCTTTGACTGAAACAACAAAACGCTCCTTAGCATCCTGTTTTGGGGCGTTTACCACTTGAATTGAAAGGCGAAACGCTTCCACCGCCGCTTGGTCCTGGACTCTCTTCCCTCAGGTTGTTCGAGTTTAGCAACGCTAGCTCCCTCAGCTGCTGCCTCTTTATGAAATCTTGAGACTCATCCTTCATTATTAACCACACAAAAATCACAAAACGTTATGTCAAAAATGTAATCCATATTATGACTGCGGTTGATAACAATGTTATAAGAGATCAAAGACAAAACAATAATGAAGCTTTGACTGGTGTTTGTGGTCACACATGTCTGCATAGTTGAATATCAACCGCAAACTACCAAAGAGTGGGTACTGAAATATAAACGTTGTGACAAAAAACAAGTGGCCCTACATGCAATAAGTCTAGAGGATCTCAATGAGGCTAACCAACCAAAGGAAGAACATAAAATAAAAAACGTGGCTACTATCTTAATTGTCATTGTACTGATTATACCAATGTTCAAAAAATCGCTAGGCGGTGGTTAGGCGTCTTATAGAGTTAAACAGGGACGCCCTACACCGACTTAAAAAAAATCAGATTAAATTGTTTCTTCAGACCCCATTTGCCGACTAAACCGATTTTTAGAACACTGGAAAATTCCAAAGAGTTAAGAAAGTAGTGGGGAATGTGTACTCACCACAGGCTTTAGTAACTCTTCTATGATTTCTTGAGCTTGTCTCAGACGTATCTCCACAATACTAGCTGGAAGATCTGCTTCTATCAAGATGTGAAGCTGCTCATTTAGATGTTCATAGCCTGGTCTTCCCCTTAGCTTATCTTCCTATAATTGTTTTAATCATCAAATCCATAAGATGCTCATCTGAAGCATACGACATGTTTGTTAAATATTTCATGGATATCTCTCACCTTTTCAGGATCCTTGATTGAACCTTTCCCTCTAATGAACACACGGCAACCAGTGGTAGCTTCAACACGTTTTAATGAGTTGCCTCTAGGACCAAGAAGCCTTCCAACAAAATTGAACTAATAAAAATAGCAAGTAAAAAACAGAAAAGAGTGATTAAAGAAAAGCTTATGGAGTAAAATGATGAGGAAGCAGAATGAGTTTACTCACATTAGGATAGCTATCTACTGGAATCTCCAGACGCAATATCCTTTTCACAGTGTATGAGCTGGGACTCCCAGGTGCACCTTGCCAATCCATTGTCATCCCAGGTGTTCCACTAAGCCTCTGTTGGAAACCAAGTGTCTTTTTAGCTTTATCTCACAATTACAGAGCTTAAAACAGATCAAACAAATGAATACTTAAAGGCAAAATTGATTTTAGATGATGATAGTATACCTCCTGAGAGAGACCACCGTTCCAACCACCTAAACCGGTGTTAGAGACATTAGACATAAGATTAGAAGAAGCCATAGGACTTGGACTTCTGTGTCTGAGTCTATCAAAATCGCCGAATCCTTGGTTAGGAGGCATCATTCCAGATACCCTGAACATCTCTGCACATCAATGAAAGCCTTTCAAATGAAGCAACCACAACAACAAGGCAACTGAAAGACACTAAAGCTTGTACTAAAATAAGTAATGTTAAGACATAACAGTAAGACCACTGATTGGATTAAATGATTTGACTACATAGACCCAAACAATGATCTGTCCATTCAACTTAAATCTCACTGTGTTGATTGGATTAACTGATTTGAACATTATGTAAGAAAATTGGAGTGGGAAAGTGTTGTAATAAAAAAAAAGGAAAGATAAGAGGTGGAATATACAGTTTAGATCCGAATCAAAATCAAGAAAAGGAGAAACCTTGATTCAAAAGGCGGCTGCATATGGGCAAGACTTGCATAAAAGGTGTGAGCTTTTGATGTTCTGCGAGAAGCTCCGTCAAGTACTGAGAGCTGTTCGAGCAAAGAAGGAACAATCAGATCGGTTTTTATTGCTATAAGAAACCAAACAAAAGGAGTGTTCTTTTCGAGAGGAAGAGATCAGAGGAGAGAGAGCATATATACCTGTCGATCTCAGGAGTGCTTCTGATCTGAGGAGAAGCAGCTCTAGCAGGAGAGAAGTAAGAAGAGTTGTTGTTGTATAGACCAGACATGAGTCTTTCTTCTTCTTCTTCCTCCTCTTCCCTCTAGAAGCGTATACAATACAGAGAGAGAGAGAGAGAGAGAGAGAGAGAGAGAGAGAGAGAGAGAGAGACCAAATGTGAATTCTGCAGAAAGACGCCTGACTTTTTTTATTTATTTTTATTTTTCCTTTTTTTCTCTCTCTGAAATTTCTCTTTATTATTTTTGGGAAAAATAAAATTAGACAAAAAAAGGTTTAGGTGACAGCGTGGATCTCTCTGTTACAAAGGTTGAAAAAGATTAAAGTGATTTTTTCAACAATAAAAGTAAATGATTAAAAAGACAACGGTGGAACTCTGGTCTGTATGCGTGACTACGTAGATCGTATATTTTTTTTAGCGCCGCTAAAAGTTGACACGTGTCGATCATGCTATCGCTCACAAGAGCTGTCTCTTATACGTATTATTATTATACTTTTGCTTTTATGATTAGATTAACAATAACTGCTGATATAAATCATTGAGATTGGTTGGTCCTAGTCTCTATATATGTTGAAAGAGTCTTCCATCTTACATATTTTTATGGCAAATTTTTTAAGTTATATAATGTAGTCAATCATGCTAAATTATCCTTTCTTTTGACTGCTGTGGATTTCATGGTCAAAAACGTTTCATGTTAAAGTTGATAATTAAAATGTCACAAAATTCATAGTTATTATTGAAATTTATATAATTTGTTTTTTTTACGAAATTTGTATATATTTTTAGTCGATTTCTTCTACTTTCTCTCAAATTCCATTACTGTAATATTTTGTAAAGCTACAAGCCCTGCCCAAATTATAGAAATAATATTTATGCTGCATATTTGTATGTGCATATGTGATTCATAGAAAATGTAACTTATTCTAACAAGCTGAATTTTATTTGGACATTGTTAAAAAGGAAGATTTTATAGACATGTTTGTATTAATAAATAGTAGATATACGACATCAACACGTTTGTAAACCAAGTGAATGGCATTTGCGAACTGTAACGGTCGAGTTAATTGTCATAACTTTGGAAAAATATAAATAGTTGTTGTTACTGGCATCTTTGTTTGCTAGCTACTTAAGTAAATTCAACAATGCATGTGACAAATGGAGTATTAAATTGAACAGTTTCAGCAGAAAGTATATTGTAATTTTAGCTAAGAAAATGTGTTAAACAATATGAGGGTGATGAATTCTAATTACTAGTTTGATCTCATACTAATAAAATTACATTTTATGTAATACATTTCCTTTATAGGGATTATAGGAGTTCCATGTTTTCGGTTTATAATTGATTCAATATTCAAAATTAGATTTATTTTTTAATGGTATTTTATATTAAAAGAGATTTAAATCTGTGGTCCAAAGAAATCAACCCATTTATGTTACCAGTAGACCACTAATATTAAGTTGAACATATATTTTTATATAAATTTTAATAGATTTATTTATATTTGTGAATATATTATATGTGCATTATTACTTTATTAATAATTAAGCCAACGTAATATTTATATGAAATAATGTAAAATTAGAGTTACAGAACGTAAAATTAGTTTTGGATTTCCAAGTTGGATATAAAGAATTTTTTAATCATGAAAATGGCAAAGAAAAAACCAAACGAACATTGAATTCCATGGACATTGATGTGATGTTCTTAGAGAACTTTATAAAGTTAAGTTGGCAAAAAATCCCCCAACAGAGACTAAGTCAAAGAAATATGAAATCTAAGAATCATTTCCGACCATATCTTTTAAATTAGCCACCTAAACTCTTGGACTAGTGTTGAAGAGTGAGTATGACGTTATGTCTGAGTCTTATAAGAAAGTTTACTAAACATCAAGAGGTATATGGAAGCTCTTCTAAGGTTTTATTAAGCTTGCAGTACTGCTAAAAGAATATGCTTTAGTATAAGAAAAAAAAAGTGTAAAAAGTTTCATATAACCTTTAAGATAGAAGGTATATCGTTTATATAAAGAGAGAAGGTATATCGTATAGAGATCTTGATAATCATTTGAATACATCGCTTTATCGAGTTATATGAACTGTGTTAGTAGCCAGGTTGTCGAATCTGGTGGCTGCGTATCCATTGGCTTCTGGTGAGCATTGATGCCATGGAAATTGCAACGTAGTTCTCCCATAACTAATTTTTTAAATAAAGACCACAATGAGTTTGCATGTGCTATGATGCCTACTGGAACTAAAAATGATATAACTAAATTCTCAAAAAAATGTAGATGAAACTTAAATAATATACAAGAACATAGATCAACAAGTTATAGAAAAGTTATGATGCCTACTGCGTACTGGGACGTCCAAATTAAAAGTTAGTCTCTCTCCATGCATCCAGTGAGAGTGAGAATTGAGAAATCAAAGCTAAACGATGTGGAAATACGAACCTAAATTATAAGTGAAAAGAAGAAAACCTCGAGTATGTGATAGAATCTGGTTTGAAGTCTAGGCCGAGTTCATCCATTGGCCAGACCCGGTGCAGGTCTATAGAAAAGACCCTAACCAAAATATAAACTTAAAATTTTATTCTTGGAAAGGAAGAAATACAGAAACGGGCCCTAAAAGTTACTATCGGTTCTGGTTTTAGCCATGAACTTGAATTAATATTTCAGATGAGAGAAAGAAAGCCCCCTAAATTAATAGTTAAAAGTTCATATATAATTCCAAATTTGGGCCTTAAATATGTCGGATTCTGTTCAAATTCACTGACAGCACATGCACAGCCCAGTAACTGCCACGCTAACATCATAAACACACAAATATATAATGCGGTTTAATAAGAATGTACTACTCACGTCAAGTATTTAGAGATTCTCGTTCTCTTGATTAACTAGAAGCTTCTCACTGAATTGTTTTTTTTTTTTTTTTGAAAAAAGCTTCTCACTGAATTGTTCCACGAAAATAACTTTCTAATCTCTTGAAAATCAATAAAATTATCCCCTAGATGGACTGGACTGATGCAGGTAAACAAACACATGCACGAGCCACGAGGTAGAGCCGTAGAGGTAACACATAGCTCACTCGACATTTAACAAGTCTTCCTATCTAGTCAACGCACACAAAACACTTCAAGGCAACTCACTTCAACATCTGCAAACAGAAAACATGTAGAAAAGTCACCTGATCTTAATTTCCTGGACATTTTTGTCTGATATCGAATACAGCATTGAAATTCAAGATTAGTTTCGTAATAATTTGGTTATTCCCCCACCCATCTTTTTCTCATAAGTCATAACCGACAATTATTAACATATCCGGCTGATCAGCCGCCTCCTTCTGTTAACCGTCCTTAAAGATTAAATTAATAATTGAGTGTCGGCATTTTATGTAGTATCTACGCAGAAATTAAAAAAACTGAAAAATTAGAGTTGTCTCCGTCGTTCATGTGTAACATACAAGAATTAGGGAGGGATAAATATATAAAATTTGATCCGATATGTTTCATTTTGATTAAATCTAAAAAATCTAAGGGTCCATAATTTACGTATTAAATCAAATATAATATGCAACATTTTTTAAAAATAAACTAGATTTTGACCAGCACGGGACATACAGATATTTTTTAATTAAGATTTCAAAATATTAGATTACTTTAGTTTTTCAACATATATAATTTACTTTTTTGTGGTGCATTATAAAAAGTTATTCTTTATTATCTATAATTTTATCTTTTGTAAAATTTGAAATATTATCATTTTCAGTTTGAATATTGGTTGTAAAAATTGTATATTTTGTCAAGAAAACTTTAGAAAATTACACAACTATTTTTGAGTTTGAAAAATTACATGAATTTTGAAAAAAAATTGTTACTACATTAGTACATCATTCTCTAAAAATATCATAATTTTGGTAATATTTTATAAATTATTTTCAACAGATTTTGTTATAATTAAGATAAAAATAAATTTATAATTAAAACTTTATTTGTTATTAATCGTTTAAATAAATAATTAAAATTTCATAGTTTTCTAATAACATACTTTTTAAATAGTATATGAACTAAAGATTACGATATACTATTATATTTTTGTATATAAACATTTTTAAACAATATATTATTGAGAGTTTCAAAATAAATAAAAAAAGAACATATAGTTGTAGATATAAAAATTTAACTTATGTTAATAAATATATTTTTGTATAAAAATATTATATAGTTTACGAATATTAACCCATTTTAATGATGAGTGATAACTTATTTAAATGAAAAAAATATTTTTTTTTGTTAATTTACCTATTTAATATAATTTTGTCATATTTAATTCATAAATCTCTTCTATTTTATATAATACAGAATATAATTATAAAATTTATAAAAATATTGTATTATTTTTATTTTATTGTTTTAGGATAAAATTGTAATTAAAATTGATTTATAATAATATTGCATTAGTAATTACGAAATTAATTAATGTGCTATTTTATTAAAAAAAAATTAGTAATATTTTCTTAGATTCTTTCTCAACATATTTGTTATAATTAAAAAAAAAATTATAATTGGTTTATTATTAATGTAAATAATCAAATATGTCATATTAACTAATTTTTTTAAGTGGTCCTACTATGACTTGTTAATACTTAATAGTAGATAAAAAATAAGACTCTAAATTAATATATGAGATTATATCATAATAATTGAAAAAATTAGACGATTGATTTTATCTGTCTGACATGTAAATATATATATATATATAATATTTATGTATACAAATTATATAATTATTTTTATCTATAAAATATTTCATAGTCTTTTTATTACTAGATTTATTATTTAATTATTAAAATAAAAATAATTTTTTTATTGTTTTCATTACATTTTAATTTCTTAATATCTTATTTATTTTTTATTTTAACAGAGGAAATACTATATATTTTATCAGATATCCAGACACCAAGTATTTAAATGATAACAGGACAAATACAAATCATAAAGATTATGATTCGGATGAAGTGAAGTGGACTATGAATATCTTCAAAAATTTCGATATCCAGTCTGCCTCCACCAGTAACAAAACACACATAAATTACATGACAAAAAGAGAACTAGTATACACGTACAAAGCATGAAAATGTAGAAAATCAATATCTATACATTTGGTCGAGGATGATGGTCAATGCCATGGCCACACGAGGCTCCATCTCCGGTTCAACTATAAGTTTGAACACATCTTTGCCAAATGAAACTCCTCCAACCATTGCCTCTTTCCTCTTGATTTCCGCCGTTTTTTTCTTGTTCCTCCTCTCGTCCAATATTTTGCAGCTTCTTTGGCTGTATGATCCTTCTATCTCGTATAGTACTGTCTTCTTCGAGCTAACTGACACCAAGCTCCTCTTGTTTGTCATTATACTAACGTTTTTCTTTGCCGTAAACATTGGATCTCTTTGTGTTTCTCCATCGTATACCATCCAGCAATCTCCAAGGCTCAACTTCTGATCAAATAAATTAACAAGAAATGAATATCAAGATTGTTTCATAAGAATTTGGTTATCTTTTGAATAACAAACATAAAAGACCAATTTGGTTCAGGACTTTGGATCTTAGATATATATATATATAAAGCCAAATAGAGATAGAAAGGAGGAGTACCTTGCGGCGGATGGAGAGGAGGGGTAGACCGGAAGCGTCCATAAGGACGATGTTATCTTTAGGACAGTTCATGTAGTTGTCGACCCTAAAGACAAGTTCTCCATTGGAGTTGTAAACTGTGAAGCCATCACAGTTGAAGAGAAGGGACTTCTTCCACACCGTTAAAACGACAGCTTCTTTACTATCGCACAAGCTCTCCTCGCAAGTGTTTTGGAATTTTGGATGAACTTTTGTCATTATCTTTTCTTTGTGGGTATTTATGATTTTTGTTGGAGAAGATGAGTTGATATTTGATAATGAGAAGAGGTCGTTTGCGTGTTTATATATACAAGTGTATAAAGAGAGAGAGAGAATGTGGTGCTCATATGAAAAGAATGGTCTCATCTTCTTGTTTTCCACTAGAGAGAGATATCCTTTTCAGTCTATTACTATAAGATATCTAGTCTTTTTAATTTATGTCATTATTTTATTAATTAGTGTAAACTAATGAATTCCTTTGAATCATTTCTATAATAAATCTTATAGTACTGTTTTTAAGTTCACCTAAACTTCAACAAATATTATACAGGAGCCTCGTATTTTAATTACTGATTCGACCAATATTGGCCCTACAAAATAGCTTATGGTCTTGTGTTTAATATTAATCTAATGCTAAATCTAGCTATGTTATAAAAAATAATCCAATTGAGAACTCTAGTCTCTAGTTGATATATATGGTCGATGGGTTAGAGAAATTTCTAAAATATAACACGATTCTTATATATTTTCTAGCAAATTTACCATTTTAAAGATTGATAAACCAAGTATTTTATTTAAGGAAAATTATAGAAATACGTTTAAACTAAGACTTACCGTCTAATCTATCTTATTAAAACTCAAGTACAAAATTGGAGTGTTTGGAGACTTGAATAGGACTATTAAAAAAATTTGGAGTGTTTGGAAACATAAACTGTAGTCTTTTAAAAAAAAATTAATTTTGTTTGGAAACAAGGATAGTAGTATTAAGAAGAGAAAAAGTAATGGGCTTATGTTTTTAAGAAAAATTAAAAATCCATCATATTATAAAAAACTATATATCTGGGCGAGATTTAAAATATACGAAAACAGGTCAATCTAATCGCCTAAAACTTTTTCTTTTCTAAACTAACCATAAAACAAAATTTAAATTTTATACACATATTTCAAATCAAAATAATAATTTAAAGTTGATTTATATCAAAAATTGATTAAAAACTAATACATATATTCAAAAATAGATTTTTACTAAACTATTTTTCAATAACCATTATACAAAAATGTTGTCAATATATATAATAAAAATACAATACAAAGCCCAATTTGAAATACCAACTCAAATTATCGTTTTTATATTTCCTATTAAGTTTTATAAATATAATATATGTAATTATTTATATGATGGTACGTATAAAATACTATTAATTATATGATTACTTATATGATGGTACGTATAAAATACAATTAATTATATGATGACAGTATACGATATATAATAATGAATAGGGATGAGATTTCGGGCACCCATACGGGTTTGGTTCTGATCGGTTTGTGTTTCAGGTTTTCGGAGTCAAAGATTTAAGCCCTGTTAGGATGTTTCTAAATTTTGGTTTGAGTTTTATTCGGATCTTTGCGGGTTTGGTTCGCGTTTGGATAACCCATTTAAATTATTTTTAAAGTTTTAAATCATTATCTATTTTAAATTTCTCAAAATCTATAAATAAAATAATATATTACCTATAAATTTGAATAACATATGTCAGAATACCTAAGCTTAACATATCAATTGGTTTGATTTAAAATTTTGGATACGGAATCAATAATTATTTTAAGTATTTTTGGTGATTTGAGTATACTTTAACTATTGCAGATATTTACTTTTGACTATCTATATATATATTTTCAAGTATTTAAACCAATTTAAAAGTATCATTCTTAATGTTTTATATACGTTAAATCTAAAAATAATTAATATATATATAAGTATATAAATCTATTTTTAGATAAATTCGGGTACCCGAATACTTTGGTTCGGATCAGATTTGGTTCGCTAAATAACAAAATTTTGAATAATTCGAATATTTAATCAATTTATATTCGGGTTTGGTACTATATTTTCGGATCGGTATCGGTTCTGTTCTTTGGATTCATTTTGTAAAACCTTAATAATTACATGAAAAACAAATATCAACATATTTTTCAAAATGTACACCCGCGCGCCTGCGCGGGTCAAAATCTAGTATTATAATTAATTAACACTCTGTTTTGTGTATCTCTATTTTCTAGTCATTTTTGGCGTTCAATTGTTCTCTCTTCACTTGTTCATGAAAAGTTTCTTTAAAAAAAAAAATTATTAGTAGAAAAATTATTGTCTCCAAAAAAAGAAGGAAAGAAAAGAATCTATGCCAACCAAAACCAAGGGGTCATAATCCATTGTCACTTC
This sequence comes from Brassica rapa, assembly GCF_000309985.2. Classification (NCBI taxonomy): domain Eukaryota; kingdom Viridiplantae; phylum Streptophyta; class Magnoliopsida; order Brassicales; family Brassicaceae; genus Brassica; species Brassica rapa. The sequence goes on along the minus strand of NC_024799.2, from coordinate 3,578,913 downwards.
CAGTGCATCTTTTTAAAATGTAAAACAGGAGTTTATCTATGAAATATTCTTCATCTTTTTATATTTATAACTATTTCTGCAGTATTATGCCAGATGCTCTAATATTGAACCCAAAGGCCAAAGTAATACTATATAATATATCTGCTCTCTTTGGTAATCAATATGTAAATGTGTTATTCCTGTATATATCCATGTCTTATTTTAAAGAAAACTTGGTGGATCAAACTTCTTGTCCCAAACATTGGCTAGACCAGTTACATTTACAATATCAGATAATATATATTTGTAACCAACAAAGCTTTGAACTGCTACCATGGACATTTTGAGCCAAGGGAAAAACATAATCTAGTGGAAGATAAAGACGAGTGGAAAGACAAGTTCAAACATGGACATGAAATAAAGAAATCGAGTTTTGGACCAATACTTGGTCGTATTATGATATGATGGAAGGAGGACCACCATAAAATATCATCACTCATCATTATAAATAATTAGGCTTAAGAAGAAAGTTGTGGAGGAGAGGCGATTAGCGGTGGGAAGAGAAAATAAAAGAGACCATCCCAACAAAGTTCCACTAATCAATTTAATTAAAAAATTTGTATTATTTTCCTTCAGATATTTTTGCACGTCCATTGATATAAGAAATTTTTACGCTCAGAGACACATTTTGTGTTTACAATTTCACTCAGGAACACATTATACTACAACACACTTTCTTATGCTAAGTTTACTAATATAACCCTCAACTAAGACACATCTTTAGTTAACTAGAAACTCACCCAACTAACCAATCTTGTTAACCAATTCAAAACTAGAAAACCGATTCCTTATTTTTAACTTTTTACAAAACCATATCTTACCTTATCTCTTTTCATTTTTACGGTTCTTGTTAATTTTCTCCAAAACCTATGAACCCTAATTCCTTTCGCCAGCGACATCTTCTAGATCCAAAAATCACAATCTGAAATTCGACCCAAATCTCACCTTCCCAACCCTCATCTCTTTGATTTGCTTTTTCTCCTCACCAAATTAGGGTCTGTGTTTCGCGTTATCATCATCTCGCACTCAGTGTCTCGACCTCGAAGTTCTGGGTTTTTGCGGTTCTATCGTTTCTCAGATAAACTCCAAATGGAAGGTTAGATCCCTCTTCTTAAACTTCTTGATTCACTCTTCCCACATATAAACTAATTGATTCCGTCTGCTCGCAACAAACCCTAAAATTTCGCTTTTTGTTTAATACTTTGCAGATAACGCAGTTGATATCCGCCTCCTCCGAAAGGTTTTTTGCAACTGATAGATTCCCGCAACAAAACACCACTCACCAACCACTACTACGTGTCCATGACCACATCTATATTGTAACCACTGCTAAGCGTCCATGATCATATCGACATGTATAAAAAAATTTTCGTCATCGCCTACCAACATAACTTTAGCCACAACCTCTCTGACCACAACCTGTTTAACCACAACCCATCTACGTGGTAACAAAAACAACACCCCCGTAGCCACAGCCTCTCTAACCACAACCCAACCTCAATGTGGATGATATTTTAAATACACCACCGAACCACAAACATAACATCCACGACCAATTAAAAATCACTCCTTAACCCACAACCAAAAAATACACTCCGTCCTGTCCACAAGTATAAAAACATAGTTCATGCATCTTCGTGGTATCAACAACAGCACCCTTCTAACCACAAATACAAATTTTTAGTTCCTCTACATCAACAAGGTCCAACTAACTTCCAAGTCTAAAGAAAGCCCTGGGAAAAGGTTCTTCTTTCGTTACAGATCATGTTTCAAATGGGTTGGCAAAGCAAACTCCGAAGAGTTGGCCCTTTTGGCAGATAAACAGGCCAGGTTAAAACAAAGACCTGATCCAACTAAAGCAAGAACTTCTTGACATGAAGTAAGATATCAGCGAGATTGTTGAGGTTTTTGAGTGTATTAGATCTAAGGTCTAATTATGGTTCTAAATCCAGATCCCCAGCCATTGCCATTGCGGGTCCCCGACCATTGTGCTGACTCCCAAATCTAAAAAAGTTTCTTTAACCACAAACACACAATCCCCACGGTCGTATCCACACATATTAAAAATAAAAACAGGCATCTCCTACACACGAAACTTTAGCCAAACTGACCACAACCCAACTTCATGGTTTCAACCACAACACCCATGTAGCCACAACCTCTCTAACCACAACCCACCTTTATGGTTTCAACCACAACACCCATGTAGCCACACCCTCTCTAGCCACAACCCAACCACCACAACCACAAACAAGACATCCATAACCAAACTGACCATGACTTCTGAAGCGACGGAACTCGAAACGAAGCTCCCTTCGCCAGTTCTATCTCTTATATCTCTTCTCGCCTTATCTCTCACCTTCGTTGAAAAACGAAACCCACAACAAGTTACGTTTAAAAAACAACATTTATTCTGAGCCAAACCAATACGCTTCTTCTGAGCCATTAGATTTTCTTTTAAAAAATGATCCGACGGTCAGGAAAGAGACTCTAAAATCCATACAACTACTTTTACTTTTGCACCTTTTTCATTTATTCCAATTGAGAAGATATCTGGTTTGGTCTTTAAAGGGCTTTTGTGTCCACCAAAAAGACAGCTGTCTCAACAATGTGTGTCATATCATAATGTGCCTTTCAGCGTTAACAAAAGACACAAAGTGTCTCTCAGTGTAAACGTCTCTTGATATAATTGAATGTTCCACTTACGTTGACATCTCTCGCTTACAGTTTTTATATTCCTTTCGCTATCTATCGTTTGTCTATAAACAAATAAGAATGCGGTTTCTGCGTCATGTGTACACAAAAAGTGATTACGACCTTTGAGAGATAACAGTGTACTCACTGCATGAAGAATATGTTCTCTTGCTCTCTCTTTAATGCACTGCAGTAGTGTAAATACAACCAACCAAATCTGATTCCTCATCTTACTCTTAGTAGTAGCTTTTGTTTTGTATCATATGATTGATCATTTTGCATCCTATCTCGTACATCATATCATCAAATGGGCATTATGTGAATGAAAAAACATTTTAAAGTATATCCTTAGAAACGAGACATATTCACTACCAATATATAGTCAGATATCTCTATTGAAAATATAAGTAAACACACGAGGAAAGAATGGCACATCTTTTAGCCAAAAAATCATATACAACATCAAAGTCTAGTCACATCTTTTTTTTTCTTCTAATTATATCATATTAAAGCTGATTTTCAATCATCTTCATATCATGTCTCTTAAAAATCAATTAGCTAATCACTTTTAACCCACTTTTGCGTGCGTGCTCTTTCCCCCTTCAGCATTTCTTCTGCAATGCATTCGGGTTTATTCACCCCCTCTCCAAAAAAATGAGATGTCGCTTTAACCACCACTCTAAATCTTTTTTTCTTTTGCGTGTAATATGCTTCTAAAGCATTTGCCCAGTGTAGATTCCTTTGCTTTCTCATCAGGGATTCACGTTACAGTCACTCAAGAATCTATCTTCCCGGTTCAGATTCTTTCTCCAATAGCTTTTGTACTGTGGAATTCCCAGCTCTAGCCACGGCTTCATGTTCCCATTGTAGTGTAAGGTCGCTGCGTTTTTTATCGTTTGGGTGTTGATGTAGTAGTCATAACCAAGCCCTGATACAGCCCATTTGTCGTCAAGAGCATAAACTTTGTCTTGGAACGTAAGCAAAGTTGCTTGCAATGCAATTGCTTCTCTCGACTCACCTCCACCACTCATCTGCTACACAAAGAAAACCAAAGTCATTGCATACATAATCACCTACTAATCTCGCCTTTATACGTTTTCCATAACACTAACCTGTTTATAAAATTTCAGGTAGGTTTCTGAAACTCCCAGTTCCCTCCATCTAGCAAGATCAATGACATTCAATCCAGACATCCAGAGACAAGCATTCGTATCAAAACCTCCTCTCTTGAGACTCTTTAGCTGACCCAATCTCACAGAGCACGACTTCACTGCGCCATTCACTTTTCCTTCCATGTCAAGCTCCCAAAGGGGAGATAAGTCTCGCTGGACTACAACGTCATGATCCAGAACCACAATCTTTTTCAGCTTGTGAAATATCTTTGGGAGAAGATAGTGAGATTGGGAGAAAATGGATAAGTAGTATGTTCTATTCCCTTGTGCCGCCAAATTGTTGTCACCACTGGTGAAGGAGACACGGAACTCCGCAGGCAAATACAGCTTCTTCGTATCAGAATTGTCCAGCTCGAGTTTTTCAATGTTCAATACTTGAATAGCTGCTTGTTTGCAGGGATTCCTGATAAACCATTGTTTCATCGCAAAGTAGTTCTGCTCGTCTGTTAGTACATGGAAAACAAAGTTTTTACTTTCCTGTAACATCAACAACCAAACAAGAATTAGATATAAGGGTGTTCTATGGCGGCACTAAAGAAAACTATATTTAATGCATACCCTTGCGTGTAAAGCCGTTGAGTTGATCACAACGGAAGATGCAAGTATATTGTCGGAGATAATAACAAAGTGAAGCAATGAAGGATCTGAGAATTTCTCACTATCCTCAATTTCAACTGGAGCTGACTTGAAATATTCCACCGTTAGTCTCATTGACAGGCAGTGAAGACTCTTAGGCATTGTCTGTACAGCAAGCTGGTAGAGGAACACACTCTGTTTCATGTGGAAACTAGCTTCATCATCAGTCAAATCCAGGATCTGTCTCAATTTCTTGTCAACATTGTTACAGTCTACCGGGAAAGACTTTGCCTTTGAAATTACCGCTTCCATCTTCTGAAACTTTTTATCAACCCTGACAGATTCAGTGGAACGAGATGCAAAATGAGTAAAACCTTAATCTAACTATCTGTGCAAACATGCTAAAACCCAAACTGGTGAAGAACTTACTGTGGAGGGAGGTCAGCATCCGCTGAACCTTCACTAAGAATACGCTCAAACTCTTGGATGTTCTGTTTCATATCCCGAGTCAACTTGCTTTGAGAAGGCATTTTAGCAATACTTGGATAGTATGCTCTAGCCACAAACAGGAGGTCCTTCATGTGCTTCACCTTAGCATCTCTCAAGGGTTCCTTATTCTCCTCCCTCCAGAGGCAGTAGCTTCCGTATTTCAATTGACAAGTTCTCTGAGTTTCATCAGCATTTACTATCCCCCCCTGAACACCTTTGTGCGAGGCGTTTACTGTTTTCCCCTGAACACCTTTGTGCGAGGCTTTGGTTTTTGTTTTCTGTTCGGAGAATAAACCAGAATAAAGTTAACTTAAGACCATTGGTAAGAGATACAAAAATGACTACTAAAGAAACAACATAATCCATTTGTACCTTTGCAGGGGTAGGGATGGCAACAACAGCTGGGGACACTGGTAATCCTGCAGATTAATTGAGGAACCAGACGTTAAATTTGCGGATCAGAAGCGAAATAAGACACTGGGAACTTGTAAAGTAGACGAGACCTCTCTTTTTAGAATCAACGGTGCTTGTCCTATTCATATCTCTGGAATCCAAGGTTATGTCGCTTTTCTAGCATGTGGAAGAACAAAACAACAAAAGGTTAGAATCAAATCTGTTACAAACATCTCACCCCAAGGAACCAATTATTCACCTCGCCCAAAACAAGTTGAGATACATGAAGCAACATAACTCATGGATGCAATTTTTAACTTTCCAGTCACATGAGATATTCAAATAAAATAAAATAAAAATCACTCAGTTATCTAAAGTTTTGTATCATCACACAAAAGATACAAACAAGTGAGAAAAATAGAAAGTCGATGCCTTTAATATAGTGGAAACCGAAAAGGACCAACCTTGGGAAGCACTGGATTGAATCTATGGAGAACCTCATCGACTCGGACGGAGAGATCTCTCTGGGAATGTTTGGAAGCATTGACTCTGCTAAAGCTATCAAACTGATTCCAAACAAAGAAGAGCGTTACAACATTTGCCCACATAAAATAAACCATTAAAGGGAAACAGCAATGCTTACAGGAGAAGACGGCTGAACAGTGACGAATCCTGAAGAAGAGATTTTAGATATGAGTCAGATCTGAAAACAGAGATCGAGAGAGAGATGGAAGTTACCAGGAGAGTGGAAACCGTTGTGAAGGCCGAGCAAGAACGCAAGAGGAACAAGCGTTGATAAGATGATAAGAACCAATACTCCAATTACTAGAACTCTCCACCGTCGTTTTCCTCCTCCTCCTCCGCCTCCGCCTTTCATTATTATCTCTCCGGTTCAGATTCAAATCAAAATGCCTTACCAACGCATTGGATCTTCTCTCCTCGATTATTAACACTCACTCTGCCACTGCTTTCAATCTATAAGTGCTGCACTTTGCTGGATCGCATCGTCTCCTTTCCTTTGCTTTTGCTGCTACTTACACGGAAGAAGGAAGGGAAGATAGAAGACAGACAACCCAACTCTGTTTTCGCACGTGTGGAACTGTCTCTACCGTTCGATTATTTATCCAACTTGCAAGATCTATCTCCGGATTGTACCACGTGTTTTTCTCACACGGTGGTTACTTTATTTGTCATTTTGTAAATTGTTTTTATTACTTACGGTCTCCCCGACAAATCCAAAACACCGGGATGCCTGCCTATGAGGCTATGATTGGGTCAATAGATTGGGCCTCGTTTTTGTTTTAGTGGGCTGTATGATTTAGTTGTAAGCCCTATTGCTGCTATTCTACTTTGTGAGAGTAGGCATCAAACATTTTACAACAAAATATACTCTCATCATGTTGTCATTGATGTGGAAACAAACATGAGTCTAAACTGATCAAATTTCTTATATTTCCCCAGTCAATAAAGATTCATACAAGAAGAGCATGAAATCAATTCTAATAAGGTTTTAAAAATCGGTCTAGGTGGCGTCTAAGCCCCCGTCTAGACGACAACTCGATCTTATTCAGAACGATTTTAAATCCGGTTTATACCGATTTATATAATTTAAATTAGTTTAAACTGTTCTAAATCAGTTAAAATCGTTTTAAATCGATCTAAATTTATATATATATATTAAATTAAGCAACAATTTTGTTACATATCTACAAATTTGTCTAGTTTTTTTATGATTTATATATAATTTTGATAATTCATCATAATAATTTTATAATTAAATTTTAAAATTAAAATATGTCATATAAATGTATAAAATATTTAAAATAAATTAATAATTTGCTAAATCTTAAACCCCGAATAAATCGTCTAATCTTTAGTACTATATAAAGCACCGCCTAGCGATTCGATTTTTAAAACATCGATTCTGATAGTTGGTCGCAGGCAGTTGCATCTTACATCAAAGGATGTTGGATGAGTCACGAAAGAAATGCTTCCTGCAATCTCTACACGTGTAGTGTGGGAGGGGGAATCTTGATAAGACCTTTAATTCGGTTTCCGGTTTTGTCAATAAATACAACTTACAAGTTAACCAACCCAAACCACCCAATTTCGTTTCGGTTAAAGTGTTTCGGTCCGGTTCTAGCTAAAAAAAAAATTAATAAGAAAAGACTTCCCGATCCCGAGTTTCTTCCAAAGAGAAAGAAACGTCAGTGAGAAGAGAGATCCGATCTACGACTACGACCTCTGTTAATGTGAAGCAAACAAACGAAGAAAGCATCTGAGATTACCAAAAAAAACAAAGAGCAAATGGTTTGGGAGAAAGAGAAAATCGTCGGAACTTGTTTACTCGGAGGAGCCGCCTTCGCCGTCGGAGCTTCCTTCCTCCACCTCTTCCTCAACGGCGACCTTCCTCTAGGCTTAGGGCTAGGCACATGTGTGCTTTCCCCCTTCAGAAAACGCAAGCCCGTCCGCGTCTACATGGACGGTTGCTTCGACATGATGCACTACGGCCACTGCAACGCGCTAAGGCAAGCGCGTGTTCTCGGTGACCAGTTAGTCGTTGGCGTTGTTAGCGACGAAGAGATTATAGCTAATAAAGGACCGCCCGTTACTCCTCTTCATGAGAGGTAATCTCTCCTTGTTCCTCTTATTATCTAATTTCTTTTTAATTAATCCTTAACTAACTAACTAACTAGACGGATAGATCCTTTCTCCGGATATTCAAATGAGACATAAATCATGGCTTTATATCCTCATAGCAACACATGTTTAGTTAGTGTAGCATTGCTTAGCTTCCCAAAGTCCCTCTACCAAACTAATTCACCAATTAAACATGTGTTGCCACGCGTTTACTTTATATCCGCATAGCAACACATGTTTAGTTAGCATAGGATGGCTTATCTACCAAAACTAATCTCCAATTAAACATGTTTTGCCACGCGTTTACTTTATAAACGCATAGCAACACATGTTTCGTTAGTGTAGGATGGCTTATCTACCAAAACTAATCTCCAATTAAACATGTGTTGCCACGCATTTACTTTATATCTGCGTGGCAACACATGTTTAGTCAGTGTTGTGGGGTAGTTTAGCTTCTCAGAGTCCGCCTACCACTAGACCATCTCGTGTGTTATTTAGTATATCTAATTCCCTTAGGTTTGTTCTTATTTATGTTTTTGTGTTAGGATGATAATGGTGAAGGCGGTGTTTGATGAGTATCAGATTGATTACATTATCCATGGGGATGATCCTTGCGTTCTTCCCGATGGAACTGATGCTTATGCGCATGCCAAGAAGGCTGGGAGGTACAAGCAGATTAAGCGTACTGAAGGAGTTTCCAGCACTGATATCGTTGGTATAACTGAAGAAAATATACAAACTTGCATCGTTTGATGGATTAGTTTTTTTTTTTCTAAAAGTTTTGATTTTTTTTTTGCAATTTATGTGTAGGTCGTATGCTTCTTTGTGTGAGAGAAAGATCTGTTAGTGATAGTCATAACCGTTCATCTTTGCAAAGGCAGTTCAGCCATGGGCATGACAGTCCAAGGTTTAAGGACGGAGTTTCTTCTGCTGGTACTCGCGTCTCGCATTTTCTTCCTACTTCCCGCAGGATTGTTCAGTTCTCTAATGGCAAGGTATGCAAAGTCTTAAAGACTGTCCTTTTTATTAGTTCGTTAGTTGCCTCTGTATCTACCGGTTATAGTATGTGGATGTTTGTATATCTATAGCTATAGTATTTGTTGCCTTATGATTTATGATCAAGTAGGTTGAACAGGTATATGACCCTTTTTTTCCTAATAGCTATCCAAGTGGCTCTGAGCTCACTCTTTCTATGAAAGTTTCACCAATCGTTGGACGTACCTTTTAAATGTTTGTCTATATATTTCTTTCTAAAATGACACAAGGTTGCTTCACCCCTCATTTATGCTTCAACTCATACCCGCTATGTAACCTAAGATTATTTTTCTTTGATAGATTCACGTTTCCCATACTTTTGTCATTTTACTTCATCTTTTCATTCCGTTTCTCATATTGTGTTTGGAGTTGATCGATTTATATGCTTATGGTGGCAGGGGCCGGGACCTGATGCACGCATAGTTTACATAGATGGTGCGTTTGATCTTTTCCATGCTGGCCATGTTGAGGTATAGTAAGTTAACTTGGTACAATTAAATTTGTCAAGTGGTTATGCTCAGTATGCTATTCATTTCAAGATTGAGTTTGTATTTTTTGTCGACATATGGATGCTTATCATATATGTTTGTCCGCTAGTGCAACTAGAATGGCCTAAGTGACCATATCTAATGTTATTCTGCCAGTGTTGATTCTTGTTCTCGATTTATTCAATTTTGTACAGATTCTCAGGCGTGCTAGAGAGCTTGGAGACTTTCTTCTTGTTGGAATACATAATGACCAGACCGTCAGGTTCATAACGCTCATTTTTTGGCTGTCTGCTTTTATTGTGTGATTGTCTCAGTTTTTATTTAGTTATCTTTTCTTTTCATGTCCTGGCAAGTGATCATATTAATTGTTGTTGATGTTGATTTTATACAAAGATAGATAGTTCTTGTCCCATTCTGATATCTACTTTTAAGTCTTGGTAGTGTTGAGAAGTTTAGATGTGCATCTCTGCTTAATAAAATCGTCTTACGTTAATGAGCAGTGCTAAAAGAGGAGCGCACCGCCCAATCATGAATCTCCATGAAAGAAGCTTGAGTGTTCTAGCATGCCGCTATGTAGATGAGGTGATCATTGGTGCTCCATGGGAAGTGTCGAAAGATACGGTGAGCTTCTCTGCTCTCTACTTGATAATACCCAAAGTGACTTCCATGAAAAGCTGATTTTGATAGTGATTTGGATATTGCAGATCACAACATTTGACATTTCATTGGTGGTTCATGGGACAGTAGCCGAGAGCGATGACTTTCAAAGGGTAAAACTAGATTCAGATATAGTTAGGTAAAAGACAATAGAGCTGCGTTTATTAAGAATACGGTTTGATGATTTAACAGGAGGAAGAGAATCCATACGCTGTACCAATTAGCATGGGCATATTCCAAGTTCTAGAAAGCCCTCTTGATATCACAACATCCACCATAATCAGAAGGATTGTAGCCAACCATGAAGCTTATCAGGCAAGTTGCTATTCTTGTTCATTCATTCTTGTTGCTTCACTCTGACCTTTGTCTCATTCGAAATTTGTTTTGCATTGCATTTTATAGAAGCGTAATTTGAAAAAGGAAGCTAGTGAGAAGAAGTACTACGAGCAGAAGGCGTTTGTGTCTGGGGACTGATAGAATCAGAAGCTGTAGACTTCTTTAGAACTTTTTTAAAAACCATCTTCGGGATTTGAATCGGTTTCTTGCTCATCTTAGTATCGTTGTGGCGACTATAGGAGAATGTTTCTGGATGAGAGTCCAATGCTACATATGACATTCTGTTCTCTAGTTTACAGTTTACATAAATAAGGCACTGATGGTTTTAGCACCAATTGCCTTTCACTTTTTGGGATGTTTCATTCTGTTTGTAACTTTTGTTTTTGCGTTATTGCAAATATCACAGGATTGTATCTGTTTAGTGTTTACTATCTAAAAATAAAACAAGGAACTCATGTTAGAGGATAACACAAGTCAACAAAGAGATGTAATAAGACAGTTCCATGACTCATTCTTATCACTCGCAGGCATTGCAGTTAACTTGCTTATTTTGTGACTTGCTCTAAACATTACTTTGAAAAATTTTAAAAAGTAAAAAGTGTTACAACAAATCAGAGAGTAAGAAGATAGTACTAACTGAATCACAGAGACTTGAAGTAGAGGTGGTGATCAGAGAAAAGAATTCTAAAAGCTAGCTTGCATCTACACTTCAATCTAATTACAAACCCATCTCCAGATCTCTCTATCCTCATCCCTTCTCCACAATCTTCTTCTTCTTCCTCGTAAGCATCATAGTTAGTCTCTTCTTGATTGATCTCCTCCACGTGATTGTTAACCATCTTCATCGTCTGTTATTCACCAAAATTAAAGATTCTTTATTAGTACCAGAAGAGAAGAAAATGCTTTAATTACATAGCAAGCAACCTCTGTATCAGGATTCTTGGAAGCAGACGACGACGTTTCTTGCTTCGTCAAAACATGGCTCGCGGTGAGAATCTGGTCGTCGATGTTGGAGGAATGGGGTTCAGGGTGGGTGGAGCGAAGGGGAGAGGAGATAAAGATTGGGTCTTGAGAGGAGAGTCTCCTTCGTTTGGGATGATCGGACTCGTCGGAACCAGGGGAGAAGAAGGAGTCATCATAAGGTGGGGATGAGAGGCGGAGGAGTGAGAGATCAATGTCGTTCATGCTCAGAGTCTTACGTTCTTGCATCATCATGTTCTTCTTGCTTTTCCTTCTCGATTACTTCTCGTTCTTTGCTCTCTCGCTAGTTTCGTTTCTCTGAACATATAGAGAGAGAGAACGGTCAATGTAACGAACTAACGAATTTTTAAAAAGGCGCGCGTGTTTAGGTGAATCTATCCGTGTTCGGTTTAAAGATTCCGGTTCAGTTGAGAGAGAGAGAGTCTTTTATAGTAACAATTCCACACAAAGTTTTAACATCGTTTCAGTTCCACCTATATTTTAATTTATCCGACTTATTACTCTCCAATTAAAAAGATCGAAACTCGAATCCACATAGACCACGGTTCTTCATTAATTTAGTGGTTTACACTATAAACTAGATTTAAAACACTTAAACCGAACCAATACAAACCTGACCAGACATCCGATTGGTGGCAACCCGACCCAACCCATTATTCTTCACCCTCCATCTCTTGATTAATTTCAGAAACAATCCAGACAAGTAGTTAGAGAGAAAAAGAAGCTTCGTGAGGAATCAAACCTTTACTGTGTTCTTGGCTTCACACTCAAACTGATGACTGCGTTACTATGTTCTTTGATGAGCTCAAGAACATCACAGCTATGAATTGTTTAGTTCCTTCCACACGAGCTGTCACAGAAAAGGTTTGCTGATTCAAAAGGATCTAAATTTTGGAGAGGCAAGAGACAACAACAAGCATCTCCCACATGAGCTCACTCAAAGCATGCTCTTTTATAGTTTCAGTATTTTTAAGTTGTTACTTTTAGTTGTTCAACTATTTTTGCTTCACCAAAAGTGTCTTTAATGGCAGAAATTGAAACCAGAGAAACATAGTATAATAGATTAGCCATAATATTAACTGAAACATAGAAAAGGCTGAAGTTTTAAGATTAACGACTAAAATCAAAGAAGTGATTATACATATTGTTGTGTGTTCATGATTAAAGAAGCTTTTTCCTTGTCTCTGACTAGCTGCTTGAGCAATTGCCAAGCTGCCATTAAGACACTATTTAGAATCTCTCCGCCAAGTTTGTTGTCGAAGAGAGTGCAGCTCGACGAGGTTAGTCAGATTCCTTAGCTCCGACGGAGCCACACCTTTGACATTGGTTATATTTTTTAAATTAAGAAAGATGAAGCAGTAATGGTCATGAAGAAGAAGATTAGGTTGAGTTGGGTTGTCATAAGTCGGGTCAATTTTGGTTTGTTCTTATTAAATTGGTTTGTTTTGGTTTAATTAGGTTTAAATTGGGTAAAGTTTCAAATCCAAAAACATTAAACCGATTTAAATCGGCTATGTGTCGGTTTTAGTTTTTATCTAATACATTATGGAGGTTTGGGTTTTGATCTTTTTAATTGGGGAGTAATAAGTCTGATAATTTAAAATATGTGGAATTGAAACGATGTTAAAACTTTGTGTAAAATTGTTAATTATATGATACTTCTAGAGGGAAAATAGAACGTTTTACCCAACAAAAATTGGATGAAAATAAGTTTAGATGAATAAATAATAGTCATCAACGTATTGTTAACGATATTTTTTTTTAATTTAAATTAATTTATATACATAATTTAGGTAATAAATATATTAAAATTAATGTGTCAAATCAGTTCACACCTAAAATTTTAACCGTTGATGCTTGACCACAACCAATGTGTTGCGCTATATAGGCGTGTGGTCAGAAGGGTCTTTGCTGAAGATGCTACAACCTTGTCCAATACATGTTCAGACAAAGGTTAGTCTAATGATTATGTGTGTGTTTTAGTATGTTCTAACTATAAGCTTTAACAGACAGTGATGAGTTACCTTTTCGGACAAAAAAACTTATCTCAAAAAAAAACTATAGCATTTTGCATTGTTATTCCGTATTGTTGTTCCTGTTTTACATATGTTGTTATTTCGTATTGTTGTTACTGTGTTAAATGTATTGCTACTTAATGCATGCTTAAAATTTTCGAAAAAAATAATAACATATAAATTATAAATGCATTTTGCAATATAATTTCGGGGAAATTCTAACTTTATTTCAAATTTGATACTATTTTTTAAATTTACTTTTAAATGATAACTATTTTCATAAATACTTCAGTAATTAAGATTATTCTTATGAAAAAGATTAAATTAAATCTATTAAATTATTTATACATGTTTAAGAATTATTTATAGAAGTTTATAAACCTAACCACACCTCCTAAATACTAAAACCAAAACAATTAGCATTAAACTCTAAATCTGAATGTTATAATATTTTTGATTGAATATATTTCTGAAAATGGTATTCAACTTAGTGTATTTCAATTAATTTCTTTATAATATCCCTATACTTAACATAAACAATAGTTTTGTTTATTATTTAAACGTAAATAATCTGCACAAATAATGTTGAGAAAGAAATAAAAGAATTATAATTAAGCGCCAAAACCTTATTTAGACGATCTCATGCTCTACCGGACGGGTTTATTGGATTTAATCTTCTATGATTATAAGGTTTGTTATTTTCAAAAACTCTCTAAGACGAAGAGGTCTTAAAACAGAAGACAAATTCATGAATTTTGGATTTCAGATCAAAATAATCATCATTCTGAAAAGGTTCTTTATCATCATGAGAATATTGTTTATCATCCTGAAAAAGAACACTACTAGAAGAATTTTGCGGTTGATGAGTTTACATCATCTTCATTGTCATCATCATAAGCAGAGTTAACATTGTTTTCCATAAATATGATGGTAAACATACACCACTGAAGGAGGAAGAAAATGAAATAGATAAGCATAATTGGTAAATAATCAAATTAAGATTAAAAGTAGATATAAGGTAAAAACATAAGTTGTCTAACAAGAGACATTTGGAAGTATTTATATTCACACACTTCTATAAACTGCGAGAAAGAATCAGTTCTATGAATCCATGTTTAGTTTCCAGGACAAAAGAAATGAGGGTGTAGTATTAAAAACATAATAATGACATACAAAATAGTTTGAAAATGTTAGCTATATATGATTAGATAGAATCTCATTATCTTATATGGTTTCTGAAACCGAGAATGTTCATTTGTTTAGTCTGTTTAGCAACTTAATGAGGTGAACATGAAGCTTATTTGTTTGGATGAATGTTTTTATAAGTTAGATCATTGTAATATATTCTAAGAAAACAAATCTCTAAAAAATAAAACATTAGAAGAACATGGATTTTTCAGATAATCATTGTCTTTGTTGAGCTAACAAAACAAAGCTCTTTGTTTTGTTGCAATAACAGCAACAGAAATGACTGCAAGGTCAGCTTGCTACAGAGAAAGATAGCAAAGTATGGTTCGAAGTCTGCAAAGAAGAAGCCATTGGGACAGTGTCTTAACACAGTCAATGTGGACTAAAACACCACTTGGTCGACGGATCGGGACTACACCTGGACGTTCTGCTATCTCTGGTGGAAAAGATTTTAGAGAAAGAGGCAATGCTGTGATACCTTTGAACTATGTTGCTCTTCGGATAAGAAGATTGAAGATAGAATACTCAAAAGGGAAGGGGTTTTAGAGTTCTAGATTAAGCTATAGAGCCTACATTACATACTGATGAGCTAAAGACTTGTTTTGTGTTTCTCTTTCTAATGAACTTTTACAAATATTAGTAGCTATGAATATAAAATGGCTCATTTTCACTCATAAGTTAATGATTTCTAAAACAAAGTTTACAAGTGGCTTTGCTTTGGGAAATGATGACAACTAAAGTGAAAGAAAAACTAAATGACAAACGTTTAGCTTCTGTCACACATGCGTAAGGTTTATAACTATAAAATAAAGCTTTGGCCTCTCACTACATTCCCTCCTTCAAAAGACTCTGTTTTTCAAGTTTTTCTCATTTGCTAAAAAGCATTTCACATCTCCCCACACTCTGTAATGACAACAGCAAGCTTAGGACGGTTGTTTGGTCCAACAGCCACGTTCTCAATCTTCCGCACCACCAATAAACCATCTCCAAGAACTCTCTGTACATCAAAAAGAACAATTTGCAATGAGTCATAACAACACTGTTACCAAGGGTTCATCAGTCAATGCTTCTGCTTCAACTAAGTTTTTCCTTCCTAGTAAGACAGTCTCAGTAATTACCACACAGAGAGAACTAAGCTTCTTGGTCTAATAATCATGCAATACTTGGATGTGGAAAGAGGACATACCCCAAAGACAACATGCTTGTTGTCAAGCCAGTCGCATTTTGAACAGCTGATGAAGAACTGCAATTCCAAGAGCAAAAGGTTTAAATTATAGACTAAATGAGAACATTGTAAAGTCTAACCAGCTACTAACACATCCTACTTCTTTTTTAACGCCTTAAAATTTTATAAATTTAGATTAGCATCACAGTGCAAGAGCAGAATACATCAAATGCTCGCTGCTTTGCATCATCCACACATGTAAGTAAGTAAGGCCGCTATAACAAGGAGACTGAAACTACCTGGCACCCATTTGTGTCTGGCCCACTATTTGCCTACAAACAAAATATAAAGAGAGCCGCAATATTAGTGATCAAAACTCATGAGTACTATAGCAAAGACAGAGTTTTGACATTTACTACACATTTAAGGAAGAAAAATTTATAAAATTTCAAAGCTAAAAAGCAAACCATGGAGAGCAATCCTGGTCCAGTATGTTTGGCAGTAAAGTTTTCATCATCGAACTTGTGGCCATAGATTGACATGCATCCACTCCCATCATTCTGCCGAGTTTAACAAATGTTGAACACTTAGTAAGAAGAGAGAAATTTGAGGCTACATGTAAATATAAAGGGCACTTAACCTTGAGAAAGTCACCACTTTGAATCATAAAATCTTTGATGACTCTGTGAAACTGACACTCTTTGTAACCAAGAGGCTTCCCAGCCTTTCTGCATTCCACACCACCAAAGCAACCGAGACAAACCCGATTAATCAAGATGAGAGAGTAAGTACTCAGAGCTGTCCACTCATCACTCTCTCTCAATTAGCCTAAATACAGTTTAGATCTTAAGCTTTAGCTAGCAAAGTGCAAGAAACATGCCTAAACAACACAAACTCTAGACTGAAGCATGAAAGAAGCAACAAGTGCAAGACTTTTCTGCTCTAAAACCTCTCATAAATCTATTGAAGCGATGCAATATAGAGGAACAAGAAGCAAGAGCAAAAAGGTAAGAAGATGGAGCATACCTGAGTTCACCAGTACAGAACTGCCTGAAAGTTGAAAGGACAAGACTTTACTTAAGAATCAGAGGATACATAGAAGAAGAAGTAAAAGAGAGAAGAGAAGAGAAGAGGACCTGAAGTTTTCAGCTGTTTTGGGGGCAATGTCAGCGAAAAGCTCCATCTTGATACGACCAGCAGGGATACCACCAATAGAGACGTCGAAGAAGACGACTGGATTTTTAGGGTTGGGTGGTCTGACGTGCCACTCCACGTTTCCACCTCCGCTTGAAGGCAGAGATGCTGATGCTGCTGTTGGTCCAGCCACGATTCCTCCAGAACTCATCAGAACTCAAACGTTTCTTCTTCTCTCTCACTGACTTCGGAAACAAAAAAGAGAGAGACTTTCTTCTTCTTTCTCTCTATGATCAATCGATCCGATTCGATTCTCTTTACTTTTTGGCAATGTTTTTAAACCCGATCCCGACACAGAACCGGACGACTTACCGGGTTGCTGGATCACTGGTTCGATCACGGGTGAACCGCGGATTGATAAATGAATTAATTTTATTATATAATAATATATCAGCTATGTAAATAAAAATATAGAAACTAAAGTTTAATATTTTCTAATTTTTTTTAAAACATAAAATAATAGTTTGGATATGTATATATTTTATGTTTAAAAACATTTAGAAAATACTTAACTTTAGTTTTTATATTTTTATTTTCATTTGACATACAAAATATCAAAAAAATAGTTTAAACTATTTAAAATTTTCTCTAACAACGTAAGAGTTATGACATCTAAAATAAATCCAAACATAACATTTATAAATATTTAAATATTTAAAAGTCTAATGTGAATAATAAATTAAACTACAAATACAAAATAAACCAAAAGTAAGATCCTTGTAATAAATTATCAATAACGGAAATAAACTAACACCAAATCACATCAATTAATTTTGATTCTCTCTACCATCGTTCACTTTATTCTCTTTAGGTGATATAGTGAAATCTTCATCAAAATCTAAAAAACAAAAATATTAAAATAAATAAGAAAACCTAATTTCTTTTTTTTTGTCAGTACCTAACTTCTTAATTGGAAACTTAGAATATAAAACATAATCTAAAAACATAATAAAAAACTAAAAAAAAAACGAAGTAAAAAGTTATTTATTGGTTCGACCGATGGTTCAACCGGTGCCGGGTTCCGGGTTTTATCGGGTTTTTGCGGATTTTTGCGGTTTTTTAATATTGGATTTTTCACAAAACCCAAACCAAATTTTTTCTGGATCACCGGATTTACCGGTTCAACTGCGGATCCGGGTCGGGTTTCAAAACACTGCTAGTTTTCGGTATTCCGACCAACGCTTAAACAAAACAGTAGTGAGAAAGCTGTTCTGTCTTATTGGGCTCTAACTTGGGCTTCGAAGCTAACTGGTGAAATTTGCAATAAAACCCTCCAACGTTTTATTTATTTCCAAAAAGCCGGTAAAAAACAACGAATTGCATTTTATGATCGAATCGATTCTCTTTGTTCTCTCTCTCAGTTCTTCCGACCAACGCCTAAACAAAACAGTAGTGGTCCGAGAAAGACAGCTGTTCTATCTTATTGGGCTTAGATTCGTAACTTACTTGGGCTTCAAATCTAAGTATCAAAATTTTGCAATAAAACCCTCCAACTTTCTATTTACTTCCAAAATGTTGCAAAAAAAACGAATTGCATTTTTAATCTTTTTTTTTTTAACATGTTGCATGTCAAAAATAAAACTGATGCGTTACATAACTTTTCATGAGATATTTTGCAGATAGGATTCTGGAGATTTCCTAAAAAAAATGAGTGGCTCATCTCATTTCCCACCAAATCACATAACAAGGGCGGACTCCTCCTCCTCCTCCTCTCCACAAAACCCTTTTAATTTTCCTCCTGTGTTTTTGGAGTCATCTTCTCTCTTTTTCTCAAAGTCTCTTTCTCTGTGATCCTCCTTAAACCCTTCCCATGACCATGGCCTCTCTTTCCAGAGTTTTGCCTACTGATGCCAGAGTAAGGATCCAATGCACTTCCCGCCTTCCTTCTCTTACCACAAGGAGATCTCAGGCCCAATCTTTAGGTATATAATAACAAAGATCCTCTAGTTTTTTTACAAAGTCTCTCTCTTTTTTTGTATGTTTGCTGAATCATTCTTGTGTGTGTGTTTTCAGATTCTATCAAGTTGTTTCCTGTTGGTAAAACTGGAGTAAGTTTGAGGGTTCAGAGCAGTAAACCTTTAAGCTCTGTCTTTGCTCTTGAATCAGCTTCCTCCAGGTATTTTTTTTGTCCTCTAGTTAGATGTGTGTTGAGTGTAAAGTTAGATCCACTTTTAGATTTTAAGATGTTCATTTTAATTTTACAGGAGCAGCAAGGTTGTTTGCAATGCTGCTGCAGATCTGTCAGGTGAAAGCAGTCCTAAGGAACTTAGCCAGTACGAGAAGACTATTGAGCTTTTGACCACTCTTTTCCCACTTTGGGTACTTTCTACTACTCTACTTTGATGAACTCTATATATGCATGCATTTTATTTCTCACCATGGTTAATATGTGATGCCTTTTTTTTTTTTTTTTTTTTTGGTGTGCAGGTTATTTTGGGAACACTTGTTGGCATCTTCAAGCCATCTCTGGTATGCTTTTTTATTTGTTTGATCTATAATACCAATTTGTGTTTTCTCCTTGTGCTAATAGATTATGTGTTTTTTTTTTGTAGGTGACATGGTTGGAAACAGATCTATTCACTCTAGGTCTTGGGTTTCTCATGCTCTCCATGGGGCTAACTCTTACCTTTGAAGATTTCAGAAGGTGTTTACGTAATCCATGGACGGTGAGACCCAATGAATGAACCATTGATGTATTGATTATTTACTCTTTACATACATTTCTCCTTTTAACGTTTTTGGAGTCTTTATGCAGGTTGGTGTTGGTTTTCTTGCTCAGTACATGATCAAGCCAGTGCTAGGTTTTCTCATTGCAATGGTATGTTAGTGTTTATCACATCAACTTTGATGAGGAGCCAACTAAATACAAACATTTTCTGTTTTTTTTTTTAGACACTTAAGCTTTCAGCACCTCTTGCAACTGGTCTTATCCTGGTATCATGCTGCCCTGGAGGACAAGCGTCCAATGTTGCAACCTATATCTCCAAGGGAAACGTTGCGCTCTCTGTACTCATGACAACGTATATATATATATACTTCTACGTTCACTTGTTTGTTCTTGAATGTGGTTGGACGCTTTAGTTTCTTTTTTTCTTTTATATATAATATGTTCTTTAATATTTGTAGGTGTTCAACTATTGGGGCTATTATAATGACTCCTCTTCTCACTAAGCTTCTTGCTGGCCAGCTTGTTCCCGTTGATGCTGCTGTGAGTTTTCTCTTTCCAACTTATTTTGCTTAATTATAAGATACATTTCATTAAGCCAAAACATTAAGTTATTGCATGGTTAAAGCAGAAGGAAGCACAGTAGATCCCACTTTGTTTATATCACTTATGGATCCACTTTGTTTGTATCAGGGACTTGCTCTTAGCACTTTTCAAGTAGTGTTGGTGCCTACTATAGTTGGAGGTAAGTATTGTTCTCAGATGTTTCTAGAACAATGAATTTTTGTATGACTCCTTAGGGACTTGATGTCTTTTTATGCATTGTGTGACAGTTCTGGCCAATGAGTTCTTTCCTAAGTTCACGTCGAAGATTATATCAGTGACGCCTCTAATCGGAGTCATTCTCACCACTCTTCTCTGTGCTAGCCCTGTAAGTAAATTCATACAACTAGAAAACATTTCTTTATTGAATGTTTAGGAGTGAAAGTAGTATTGACTCTTGATTTTTTTGTTTTTTGATCTTGTGAAAAGATTGGACAAGTTTCAGAGGTTTTGAAAACACAAGGAGCTCAGCTTATACTCCCTGTGGCACTCCTTCATGCTGCAGCCTTTGCTATTGGCTATTGGATTTCAAAGTTCTCTTTCGGCGAGTCTACTTCCCGTACCATTTCTATAGAGTGTGGAATGCAAGTAAGTTGCTTTTTTTCCTACGCCAATGTATATATTGCCATTTTGTGTTAATGTTACAAGTTCTTATTGAGAAACTCTATTGTTGTTTTTTATGAACCGCAGAGTTCAGCGCTGGGGTTCTTGCTAGCGCAAAAGCATTTCACAAATCCTCTTGTGGCTGTTCCTTCTGCAGTCAGTGTCGTCTGCATGGCTGTAAGTTTATCATAGGCATTGTTTTGTTGAACCAAGTGTAGTTTATGTTCAGCTGCATTGTTGTAACTATGTTTGATTGAATTATGCAGCTCGGTGGAAGTGGCTTAGCCGTGTTCTGGAGAAACCAACCGATTCCTGAAGATGACAAGGATGACTTCAAAGAGTGAAGTAGGAATTATCTATTTGTGTGGATTGTTGTAATGTTTGTAGACTTGCTCCCTTGGGTTTTTATTGAAAGACATAAAACAAGATCTGTGTTAGGAAGACAAAAGCAAGATCTTGCATGTTGAATTTGTGGTCAATTTTTGTTTAATTATCATGCTGAACTATCCATTTACTAGTACTACTGTATTTGCAAGTCATCGCTTCTGCTGAGCCAAGGTATCCGTTTTGGACTTTGTGTACAAGCTAGCCCCAAGACTTGAGCAAAAACACATTAAACTAGCTTGGAATGACTGACGTGATTACATCCAAGACCATTATCCCATTACTCTCCCAACATTTGAAGATGCCTATCAGATTCTGTACGAATGCAGCACCTCAGCACCAGGCTTGTGTTTATCAGACACAAATAACATCTCTTTTAAGTCTTAACTTATCTCAGGAGTTGAGTATTTTGATTTAGAATCCAACGAAATGAAAACTCAAATACAAGTGTAACAAAGACAAAGTCGGTGGGGAAGCCATGCATGTTAGTTTACTACTTCACCAGAATTTACTCAGTACAATTTAAGAAAATATCTTACATTAAGCAAACAAATGATCTGATCCTTCTTTTACCCATTCGAACCTCTCTTCTAGTTCTCATCAGCCTTTCCATTCTCACTGCTAACTCCATTGTCCACCTCCATCTCCGTCGATGTTTCATCAACTACGCCATCTAACTCTGGCTGCACCGTCTTCTCAGATTCACCATCTTCACCTACAACTGAATCACTCTTCATGTCCTGATTACCGTCTTCGATTTGTGGCATGTTATTCTGGTATTGCTCGTACACGCCTTGTGCCTGTCCCTCCCAAAAGATATTAACATACATTAAACAAACCAGTTTCCAAACAAAACAAAATTAGTTATCCAAGTAAAACTAGTTTCGTGTCTTTACCTTGTAGAACTCGTTCATCCTGTCGTGAACTATGTGTGCCATCTCTTCAACATCATGAACAAGATAAGAATTTCCAACTTCCTCCACCGCACGATCCGTATAAGCTGATGTGTTCTCGCTCAGGTTGAGGCCGAGCCTATCGGGTCTTTTCAGAAGAAGTTGAAACGTAGGTTGCAGTTCATAGCACTGTTCAAAGAGAGAGCGGCGGCAGAACACATACAGTCCGAGCCTAGCACGCGACATTGCAACTACCAACCTTCTCACATCACGTAAATGCCCAACAAAGCGTGTTCGTACAAGTGACAGCAAAATAAAGTCATTCTGCTGTCCTTGGAACTTGTCCACTGTGGTCACCTGAGTAAATAACAAAACGGAGACAATCAGAACACCAAAATAGATTTGGAAGCATTATATAACTATCATATGAGTATCTAATGTATACTTTAGATAATTTACCTTGCTAGGTGGGCCGATGAAAGCATAGGGAACACATCGACGGTTGATAACATCACGGATTAAGAGCTTCTGACCATTATATGTCGTCAATATTGATATCTTGTTAGCAGGATATCCCAGCAATCTCATGTATATATAGACACTGACGATATATTCCGCTTCTCCCTGATTTTGATAAAACCATGGAGATGGTGTTGACTCTCCTCTCCCTTCGTAATCAGGCACATTAATCAACTGATAGTCGTATGAGAATCCAGCGTTTGCTCTATGAAAGACGGGTGCTTCCTTAACAATGGAAAGATCTCCCAAGTCTCTGTATCTCCAGTTGTACAGTTTGGCTAAGCTTGGCCTGGCTCTTCCTTGAGCATTAAGCTCGATATACGGAATACCAAGACGCACAAACCTCGTGAACAGACTCTGATCCATGTGACTGTATTTCTGGAAAGCCATATTTTTCACCACGGGAGGAAGCTGGTGGTGATCACCAATCAGGATACAGCGCTTGAGTCGTGCATGGCCATCTTCTTGCCTCTGAAGCAACATTGGTATGAAAGTCTCAATTTCCAGAATCTGAGCACTTTCTTCCATCAGTAAGTTGTCATACTTGAACCCCAACTTAAGAAAATCTCTCCTCTTTAATGCTGCATGAGTACACGTCATTGCTACAATCTTTGCTTGTTTGGTCATCAGGTAATTTGCTCTATCCGCAGTTGATTTGAGCAGTTCAAAGGCCCTACACTCTTCTAGCTCTTGGAACACGGTCTTGAGATGAGAGAAACAACCTGTAGCTGCCCTCATGTCTTTCTCAAATGACTCCCCACTAAAAACAGGCTTAGGCGTGTCTGAGAAGAACTCTTTGAACGGGAAGCGATCTTGAACAAAAGATGGATTGTTTTCATTTCCAGCACAAGCAGCCAGAAATAGCTCCCAACGCGAGTAGACATGAAGCAACCAGAAATACCCAGCGGTTTCACAAGTATAACCTACATCCTCTGGAATTTGAAGAGATCTTGCTAGTCTCTCAACCTCGCTGAGCAGTTCTAAACGTCGAACAAGCATGGCATTGACACGGCCTTGTCTGCTAAAGTCGAGATCAGTGGCAAGCTCTTGTTCACCTTGACCCAAACGAAGTAGATACCGCGCTGGCACATCCCTCTGGAAAACCAAACCATGCAACATTTGTATGTCAGAACCCGTTAAAGTTTTAAACCATAAGATACTACTCCGTATAATAAAAAAGTACGCATAGAGATGCCAGCAGTACCTCCATTATCTTCTCAAAAAGATCATTCAGAGCCTGATTAGAATGAGTGATAATCAAGGTCCTTTGAGAAGGACAGTTGTGATATAGCACATTTAAGATTTGCACTGCTGTATCAGTCTTTCCGGTACCCGGTGGACCAACAACCATAGTGAGCCCAGGCTGAATACCAGAGATAATCGCTCCAACCTGCAGGACAATAGTAGGTATGGTTTGATCACAACTTGTAACTAAAAATCATACACCTTGAATCCTAACCATATGTTGAATAGCATGAGGTAAAAATGTTTTTGAACATCGGGTAAAAACTTTCTCCGAACAAAATTGAGTAGCATGAGAACAAATATCGTTCAAAGAGACGAACCAGAACCAAAACCAAATGCTTTACTATACACAATGAGGCGGCATAAATATGATGCGTAGCATTCTCGTATACTTCTTCTATAAGGACATATGAATTCTAAGATGATCAATTTCTCATTATTCAAAGAAGTTTCACGAATAACAAAAGCTTATGAGCATAGGCAGCACAATATAATAACCAAATGGTCCTAATAAAATGAGTATACTGTTCTGAGGATGTAGAGAATAATAGTACCTGCGTAGGTGTAAATTTAACTGAGTTCTGCTTCGGCTGGTCCTGAGGATAAGGCCCTGGGTCAGGTGGGGTATATGCCTCAACGATAAGTTTCTCCTTTGGGGATACATCCACCATATCAGCATTGTCTGCTGGATTTATTTCAGATATCTTATTTCCAGAAAGAGCATTAGCATTCCCTTTTAGTGTCTTTGGAAGAGTGATTCTAAAGGGAGGCCTTGGATCCAGAACTTCACCGCCATCAGAATTGACGAAAGATACCTAACATGCAAGAGTTATGTGAGACATGGAAAAAGAAGCAGTTTTACATTAAACCATATACCACCAGAAAATAATTACTAACCTCATAATCTGGAAAACTTTCACTGAGATGATTTGCATCAAGGAAAGTATCTTTGAAGTCCACAGTTTTCAATAGGTTTGGCATATTAGGCCACTGTGCAGCAGAAGGGTTTCCATACCCAAGAAATACGTTATGCAACCACTCCGGGACAATACAATATTCATTCATGAGATCTCTGATAGATTCCAGAATAGCCTTGAAGTTGTTCTCTTTTGGTTTCCTCCTCATTAGCACATTAAATGTGCCATACACATCCTCAGCACCTTTTTCAGCAATGTCTGTAACATCTATGTGATACTGCGCAGCATCTAAAGCGACGGTCACAGTCCTCATTTCACCTTTTGGGGGTTTCCATTCATCCCGTTTAACTTTTCCACTAAAATCATTCATCAGATTTCCTTCCTCGTCACGGATCTCAATGACTTCACAACCACGAACATACTGAAGCCCAAGCCTCTGTGGCACTGTAGCTTTATCAGCTTCCTCTGCACCTAATGGCTCAAATGAAGGGCGTATACAAAGCAAAAACAGTACATCATGCTCTTTAAGGGAATTCCATTCAGATCTAATCTGCGTTCTGTAACTCTTAATACTGAAGGTAACTTCTGCAGTCACAGATGATGGCTTCTCTTCTCCGATATTAGGCTGCTTCACCTGAGCGATTTTGAATCCATTAATCGGAACGGCCATTCGTGACCAACCACGAAAAGCCGTTTCTCCCTCGTTATCTATGTGTGCAAGAAGATGTGGTACAGCTTCCTGAATATCTTCACGAATCTCATAGGTAGATTCTAGACGGAAGAGATTGAAGTTTCTAAGGAGGTAATCGTGGAGTGTTAGAAACTGAAGATTAAGCTTTGGGAGAGCAAGGCAACCTTCCCCAGAATAGTTAATGCTTGGAATAACACTTTCGTCCCACATGATTTGCTCATTTGGGTACAAGGGCAGAGCGTTTATGGCTTCTTTCTGAGACTGTTGCTTCTCAAAGGAGGAGACAACGACCTCAGTCAGAAAATCCTTACTATCTGCCCAAGGATCATTTCTTGAAACCAGTTTAAGCTGCACAAAAGCAGATCAAAATGAGGTTTAATGCAGGTGACAAGGTGTATTATTGTCGTGAGTGAAACTATAACTGAACAGCAGTATATTAATTAAAAAAAAAAAACAGTAGCAGCAAGATTCCATTAAGATGTGAACCTTCCAGAAATGTACCTTTGAGCAGACAACATCCCTTAAATCTTCAAGAGAAAGCGCAGACAATCTCCTGCGAAGATCAGAACTCTTGTGAACCGAACCAATATTAGCCAAAGCCACATCTCGCAACTGCAGCAAACAAGATAACAAAGAAATTTTAGACTTTAGAGAAGGCAACCCCAAAATATTATTAGTGAATAAAGGAAGACAGCAGATCGAAGGCTTCAAATTCCATAATTAACAAAATAAAAACGTAGTACGCAAAACTAACTATCTATTCAAAAAACATGGTTAGCAGGATATACCTTGGGTATTTTCTTAAAGGCAAGTAGCTGAAACGCCATAAAACGATCGTAATGAAATTGAAGTGCTTCATCATCAGTTAATTGTGTTCCATCATGATCCTTAATCTCAAACTTTTCGTAGAACTGTAACAAGTCAACTAATTGGGCGAAAAGCTTCCCCTTTTCATGTTTGTATAGGACACTCAGTCGACATTTGGCAACAACTGCTATATCCGCCACAAGAGGTCTTAAGTATCTGTAATAGTTAGAGATAGAGACAGACAAAATAAGGTCGAGTAAATGAATGGTACAGAGAGATAGACACAGCGTATCTAGATGCTATAAAGGAGATACTACCAGGACCAAAAAACACCTACAACGCAGAACACAGGTATGACCTACTACAAATAACTTGCAAAGAGGCCTTGGTGTGAAATACTAATACCTTCTTGTTGGAAGTTGGTTCAGCATATCAATGAGAAATTCCATGAATCTCTCGCAATATAAGACAGAAGAATCATCGACCAATTGAAGTCCAGCAGTATCATCACCCTCATCCGCAAAAACTCCGTGATCAAGAACCTGGAATAAAATAAATAAGTATGAACCTTGCATAGCTACGCGAAAATAATTGATGAACATAGACCACCTCAGCCTAATAAAAACAGGCATATTACCTCGACAAATTCTTCTATTAGGCTTCGCACAAAATTTGCTTCAGGTGATGAGGATGGATCAAACTGCTCTCCCTTTGACATTGCCTCAGCTGCCCACTTCTTTGACAACCTCTTCCACTTTTTTATTAGATCAGGTTGAAGGCAGAGCTCCATCTACAGTTGTGAAAATCAATGATGATATCAGATCCATTACGAAACACTATACCATCTTTAACAAAAGCTGTGTGAAGTTATTCCCTACCTGGAAACGTCCATAAGACAAGCTGTGCCAAGATTGCAATCCTGCTAGACTTAGAACAGTCTCATTAACCACCGCGTCTTCCAAACTCTGTAAACATCACGCAGATAAGGATATTGAAGAAAACCAAAAATAGCAAAAAAGATACGATCTTCGCAGAAACGTGAAACAAAAGGTTGTACGAAGTAGCACACAGTTTAACTGCTTACAATATAATGTATTTAGGACCTTGGGCATGTGCTTGCTACCGATATAACAAAATTACATTCAAGAAATAGAACAAACCTGGAAAGCATTGATCATGAAGACCAGATAATTTGTCTTCTCAGCAATAGTCAAGTCTCTTCCCTACAATGGTAACCCAAAGACAACATGAAAAAACAAATGGTTTAACACTTTAGTGATTATAATTTATCACTATCCCCCCCCCCCAAATCTATTAGCAAAGTCTAAAGCAGTGATATGTGAATCCATTAAAGCACAAGTAGAAGAAGTCCACACACCTCTTTAAGGCGAAGAACCTTCTGAAGAAACTTCTTGAAAAGATCTTCACGATCATGAAAGCAAATCCAAGCCGCCACATTCTCCCGAAACTACAAAAGCCAATTCAAACTCCATTGTTTCATCAAATCATTCACAAACAGTCATATACACAACGAGAGCAAAAAACTCTACCTTCTCGTTAATCATAAGAATCATCGACATAACATGCTCAAACGTCGCCGTCTCGGGATCGAAATTAGGCCACAGATAGTTCTCCAAGTACTGGCTCACTTCCAGAACCATCACCCGCTGCAGCGGAACCGGTTTACGGCCGCTAACCACCTTCAGCTCCGTCGCGTAAATCTCCTTCACAACCTCCGGATCGAACGGTTTCTCAGGCATCTCGCCGCCGGTCTTGATCCAGCTCTCCTCGGCGATCTTCGTCAGCCTGTCGTGCTGGATCTCCGATAGAGTGATGGAGCTCGGGAGATTGGATCCAGGCTTGGACTCGAGCGGCTTGTCAGCGAGTGGATACTCGGCGACTCTGTGGCGCTTGAAGTCGTAGGTGCCTGTTCCGTAGACCTTCGTCATCTTCGCGCGGAAGGTGGATGAGATAGTTACGGTTACGGCGGGGGATGTTTAGGGCTTAAGCCTTGGCGGAGGAGAGAGAGAGAGAGGTTCGTCGAACGTATAAGATAAAGGCGGTATTAACGACCCGACCCGACCCGAGTATATAGGCAGCTGGAGTTGGGCCGAGATTTGGGCTCGATGAGTGTTTTTAGTCAAAATATCAAACCAAACCGGAAACCGAAGATTTTTTTCGATTCGTACCGGAGTAATATTTTAATTTGTCCCGTACGTAGCAAAAGCATTCTAGACATTTAGTGAAGAACACTCTTTTGATATATTCTTTTCAATTTCCAAGAGGGCAAACAAAGCACCTCGACTTGCAAAAAAAAAAAAGAGCAATAGATTGAACTGAAATGACTTGCTTTGTTTACTCTCCTGGGTATAAATTGTTACTTGTAAGTTGTAACGATGCTATTGCAAACTATGTAAAGTGAGTATCTTAACTTATTAGTGTTAATATATTAAAATTTTAGTTATTACTAGGGTCTTTGTCCGGGCTACGCCCGGGTAAATTTCTTCTTATAATTTTTAATTAATTTTAGTTTGTTTATTTTTTTATAAAAGCATGCATATATATTATTTAAAATTGACTACCAAAAATATAAGTAATAATACGCAAGTTAATTTATTATGTTGTCCAACGAATTTGAAATGAATAAACTGAGGGGTTGATTGGTAATGGTGGTAAATGTTTTAAACATCCAATTTTTTCTAATTTTTTTTTTAAAAGCAATCATATTTTAGCTTTTAAAATTAAAGATACAGTATAAACAATTTTTTCAAAAAATAATATATTAGTTTTCAAAATCAACTTTTCTAAAGATTTTATTTAGTGCTTTAAAAATAAATATATAGCAAAACAATTCACAGCTTATTTTCTAAAGTAAAAACAAAAACTACAGAACAACCAATCAACCCCTCACTCTTTGTTGTTTATTTATTATTAAAATTAACGGAAAGTGATGAATAGTCAATATTCTTAAGTTTCAGCTAATCCAACTAACACAAACCAAACTAATCCAATTTTTTTTAAACACCACCCAAAAATTAGGCTTTAAATCATATAAACTGGATCATCACTCTGTAGATTTGGAAACGCTACATAAAATTTAGAGTATAATATAAGATTGGCGATGCCTTGCAAGTGTGTATAATTATGCAATGAGTATGCAAAAGCATGTTAAAAAGCCAATATTATCTTAAAAACAAACTCTTGTTAGTGTGGATAGCTCGGTCGGTATATGCTTTCATCTTCTCGTAATGAAAATTATGTCTCAACCTCTCTGCCACTCTTCAAGTTGAAAACTATGTTTATTTTAACTGGTATTGATTAAAATTGCATGAAAAAAAAAAAACAGAGTAGACATGGTAGTCTCTTAGTGGATCTACATTTATTTTTGTAGTATCCATCCTCTCCAACTATGCAAGTTGTGTTGGTGTGCTCTTTTTTTTCTGTTTTTTTTTTCTGAGCTCAGTTTTAATTGTATATTTTCTTTTAAGTATCTATTATGTAAGCTGCCTTGATGTGCTCTCTCTTTTAGATTGTGTTTTTTCTTTCGTGGTTTTGAAATATGATAATTGTGACTATTTGGATGATCGCATCACCCAGACTTTATGGGTGACAAAATATATGTGTATTAATAAGGAAACTAGATTTTCACCCGTGCAACCGCACGGGTGTTTGTTTTCACTTTTCTATAAAAAAATTATGGTTTTAGAACATAAGTGGTATATATTTTTAATGTTAATCATATACTTAAATATTTATATAACTATTTCAAATACAATAATTTTATAATTTACATGTTATAATTAATTAATTGTTTAAACCTTATGTATTTTCCACTTCATATATTATATATTTATCTTATTGTATTTGCATTTAGTTATTAAGCAAATTAATATATTCATGAGAAAATATATTTAAAAATTATTTTGTATTTAATTTATGCTAAATTATAACCCGTATTTCAAAACTTGATTTCTTTTTATCAATATTTTTATGTTTATTCATTCTAGATAATTAATTATTGTATATATAAAAGTGTAAGATATGTTAATTTTTAGACATGTATTATAAAGTTTGTTAATTCTAAGCCGTTCTATCATCATATTATATTTTAAATAAATAGTTTATATTTATGAAAATAAAATTTATAAATTTATCAATTGAATATAATTTTATCATATTTATTTAAGTATAATAATTATATTTTAACATGATCATGACTATAAAAGTAGATAAAATATGATATAATTTATTTATTTTCATTTCTAAACAGTAACTTAAAATACATTAAGTTATTGTTTAAATATTACACATATTTATTAGAATTTTTTAAATATATATTATATTTAAAATGAAAATATATAATGATTAAAGTAGTCACAAAGATTTTATATTATTAACTTTAAAGAAATACATGTTAATTTTTATACATGTATTATATAGTTTGACAATGTTAACCCATCTTACCAACATATTAGATTTTATTTTTGAACATAAATATTTTATAATTACGAAAATAAAATATATAAATATATAAATTTAATATAATTTTATTATATTTAGCTCAATATAATAATTTTATTTTAATATGATTGATTATGATTATATAATAAATAAAATATCATAGATTTTTTTATTTTTCATTTTATATAACTGAATATATTAATGTATAATAATATTTTAAACTAATTTCAAAATTAGTGAAAATATTTAAATATAATTTCGAAAATGAAGATCTTGTAAAAATCTTTTTAAACAGATTTGTTAGAAATTTAAAATAAATATATTTATAAAATGAAAAGATATCAAAAGATATTATGATTAAAATATTTTAAAAATTCTATTTATTATTAGTCTATATTAAAATATAGTATGAATTTCTATGAATGGGTCCATTAGGTCCATTTTTAAAAAAATCATACATGAATCAAGGTTGTGACTTCTGTTTTAATATATAAGATATATTTCACCCATACTATAATTTTTGACGGTCATGACTACTTGATTATATATGCTTGAGACATCAACTAATGATTGGGCCAATTGGCATTCATAATTGTATATTTTCATTGTGTATTTTATGTTCGTTTTTGCAAGAGCAGTATATTTTGAGGTTTATGGTCTATAATATTAGAAGTTGTAAGAATTATGTTTGAGGTGTATGTGGGGTTTTTATAGTATTTTTTATATAATTAGTAATCCTTAATATGTTGGTTAATTATAAGTTGCTCTAATCTATGGGTCTTAATGTATGGGCATGTATATTCAGCACTCGGCTTAACCCCTTTTTGCATGTGAAAATATTAGCCATAGACTGAACACCTATAAACTTATATGAAGTATCTTAGGTTAGAAGTGAAGTTTGCATTATAATTTGGTAGGTATTTTTATGATAAAATGAAGAAAACACATGATTTTTATGAATAAATAAACTTATAGTAGTAACTGTACTTTAAAATGTTTAATTAATTTTAATTAAAAATCACATTTATTTTCATAAATATTTCACAATTATTTCACAATTATTCTAACTATTTATTTCAATTTTTATTTTAGAAATTATATGATGTCGAGTCATTATAATAATTTAGAATTATAAATATTTAGTTTACGGTTTTTTTTTTAAATTCAGTGGTGTTATAAATAATAAGTAAAATAAAGTTATTTCGGTCTCGTTTATATATATTTTCATAAAATAATTTATTTTTTCTTTTTTGTTATACAATTTTCCTTAAAATTAATGTTTTACATGATATAAAAGAAATAACTTATTCATTATAACTAAAAATATTTTAAAATATATAATCTGAAATAATAACTGTATAGTCTGATTTGTTTGCATCAGGCAGTTCGATGAGCTGGTTTTCATCAGTCTTAACCTATGGTTGACAATACGTAAGGAAATACAGTCAGACATTACAACAACAGGATATGCATAAATCTCATAGTTTAATATCATGTTCAACTTTGCGGCTCATATTATACGGGTTTTAACTATTAAGTTTAGTAGATGTCATTATAGCTTTTAACGATGATAACATGTATTATAAGGTAAATTAACGATTGTATAAAATAAAACATGAGCCCTAATAATTAAACTTTATACTTTTAATATTTACTTGTTATCATACTATTCAGGCTCCGATCAAGATTAAGGTTTATAATAAAACCAATGCATTAATGCGATAAAAATAAAATAATCATTAACTATACTCCAGCACCAATAAATAATAATTTTAAAATTTAATGGTTTAAATAAATACAATATTTTTAAAACCAAGCCGGACACTGACTCGGCATTATATCTGGGTCAATGGTCGGACCGGTTCAACCGGAATTTAAAAATTTAATTTACTTTTAAATTAAGTAACTAAATATATAGCATAA
Organism: Brassica rapa; assembly: GCF_000309985.2. Classification (NCBI taxonomy): domain Eukaryota; kingdom Viridiplantae; phylum Streptophyta; class Magnoliopsida; order Brassicales; family Brassicaceae; genus Brassica; species Brassica rapa. Next base: position 3,546,140 of record NC_024799.2, on the reverse strand, counting down.
TACATAATTATTTTTATAAATGAAAATAAAATGTAAAGATAATGTAAACTAATTTATTTAGACAGATATTAAAATATAATATGAAGTTTTATGATTTTTTTCTTAAGAAATTACAATTTTTTTTATTATAAACTTAAATTTGAGAAAACTGGGTTTTAGTATTGAACCGGATCACCGGTATTAGCGAGTTTGGTGCCGGTTCAACTTAAATCCGGTTCTTAGCCAAACTCAGAACCGGTTAAAAGAGTGAGTCACGGTCCAACCGGTTCAACCGGCCGGTCCGGTTTTTAAAACACTGATAAACATATAATTTTTTTTTAAAAATAACATGTTAACTAATAAATCTAATCTGGGAAATTTTAACAAAAAAATATTATTTTCTCACATTTTGAATCAAAAGGTTTAAAACAAATGTATAAGTAAAAATAAATTAGTAGTGGAAAGCTAATAGGTAGATAACTCATATTAGGAAGATTGTATGACAAATATAGTACCCAAAAATTGGAGAAAGACAAAATCATAGATAACCAAGACGCGAAAGGAAATGAAGATGAGTAAGCATTATTTAAATTTTGAGTAGTGTGTTTATAGTTCTTTCTAGTCTATCTCAAGCCACACACGTCTTCTTAACCACCTCGGAAGATGAGTTGGCCGTCTTCTTCTGCGCACACCAACTGGATCTGTATCAGCATTGAACGCTGCCTCACCACTGCTCCCTCCAGTTTCCACCTTAACAGGAATTGGATTGCCATCTGGCATGTCGTCCCCATCATCATCGCTACCTATCTGTTCCAACCAGATGGTCATACATACATTCAAATGTAAATAGCGAAACAACATAATACTCATTATATTTACGTTGTCGACAACGCCAGGGACTGGCACACGGTCACGTTCATCGAGAATGAGCGTGATGGTGAATGTATGATTGCTGTGAAGTTATATGTACTAACACTGAATTGGAAAGTGATGGACTGGCACACGGTCTTTGCTTCTATATGGGTAGTAAATGGAGGCATCTTAAAGTCCTCAGGGTTTACTCCTTCAGCCTATTTGGCACAGGAAGTTTTGTAGATGTGTTAGTACTTGGTAGATGATAAACACGTAAGGAGACAGACGTGTATCTTACCAGCATTTGACCAGCTTCACTTTCTCTGAGGCTATGTAATTTCGTCACTACACCATCAAAACAAAAGAATGCACCTTCAGCAGTACCATCAGCAATGGCCGTCTCCACGCGATAGCTAAGGAAAAAGCATAACAAAGGCAAAGACAAAGCATTGACACGCATGAGTATACGTACGGAGAGAAATATTTATAAACTGTAGGCGTACCGGAAAGTCCCGACAGCATGAGCATTGTCGCATCGCACAAACGCAATAGCGGAGACAGTGTGCTGCAGTTTTACTGCATTTGGAGCATGCAGCATAACACCACCCTTTGTCCATGTCAACGCGAGCAACTCTCCCGGTACATATGAAGTCAATGTCATACATGTGGGATATCAGAATCACAAACAGAGTCATACCATTAACATCTACAAATTAAGACAGCTAGTTATTTTACCTGGGATGGAGCAGTGATAATAAATAATTGAGCTCAGCTATTGTCAGAGGCTCAACCTTTGCATATGCTTTCAGCAGTGTTGCTGCCAATGGAAGATCAGTGTCTCTAGCGACCAACCTATATAAATATACAGTGTTCAGATAGCTTAAGTATATGAATGCATGAACACACATACAATAACCAATTAACTTACTCGTAGAATCAGTGTCCCCCTGCATTTGTGATATAAACTGCTTCATATATTTGGAAGGGGGATAGCTATAAAACCAAAAAGGGGATCTAAAAGATACATGATCTGTTTTCCTGCAAAGAAAAGGAAGTACCTTTGAGTACAACATTTTGTCACGCTCTTCATGTCTGCATCCTTCTTCTGGAGCTCTTTGAGCTGAGAATATAAAGCACTAACAGCTGTCTGTGGAGAGAACAACAAACCATAATCATCAGCAAGATCATACTATCAATAAAACCAATACGAAAAAAAACTCCTAATGTTCAATTATACACTCAGGAAGCTGAATGCAAATTCAAATTCAAATCCAAACATTCTCACCATCACGACCAAATCCATCCATTCTCCAATCAGATCAATTTTAATAAAATTCACTCTATGCAAAGAAAGTTAGACTCCTGTACATTGCCTCCGTCATTACAATTATTTGAAAGTACTTTTCTAAAGCTTTGCAGCCTCCTTTCTTCCAACTGATTGGAAAAAAAAAACAGATTGAAGGCTCTAGATAAAGAGCTACTTCTCACCATATCAACAAACCCCTATAACATCATCTTCTGGAGCTTCCACCACCGTTAACAAAGGTAAAAATGCCAACGACCCTTAGCCACCTCCATGCAGCGTCTCATCCTCCTCTTTAACCACAAATAATTTCATGGAAAATCAATTAAATCATCACAAAGACTAATATATACCAAAGAACCAGAAGATATGTACTTGGATTTGAAGAAATCCATAGAAAAGATGGTTGAGCACGGGATTCATCATGAGCCGGAGGGGATCGGTACATCCGTGTCGAAGTAGAGCACGGTGATGTGGTTGTCCTTACCTTGAACATGGAGATGAAGCGAAGGCGGAGGAGGTCGGTTCCTCCGTGTCGAATGACAATCACAATAATCAAAGGAATTTAGAAGGATGTGTTGAACTTCGTTGAGCGTTAATGAAGGTGAGGAGTTGAAAGAAAAAAATTGTGTTTGCAGACAAAGTTGAGAGAGACAATGAGGTAGAAGAAGAGGCAAAGAACGAAAACCAACAAAACCCTAACTAATTAAAAGACAAAAGACGCAGAGATTGGTTAGATAACCAAATTTCTTTTATAACCAAACCAATAAAACCGAGCAACATAACTTCAATCATCATTGATTGAGAAGGAAACAGAAGAAGATGAAAGGGCTCAGAGGGAGATCGCAGTCTTGCGCGAGAGAGAAGAAGATAGGGTTACGGATGGATCGATGCGTCTTTCTCGTTTCTCTAAAGCTAGGGGCTTACGGGCCAAGCATAACGAAAAAAAATAAGCTAGCCCATTAGCCCATCAGACGTGGAATAAAAAAGGTGACGTGGAAGTATGAGAGGAGCTCTTATTCTCCTTTTAGTATTGTATATTGATTTGAATTTTAATATTTATGAACAATTCAAACCACTTAAAGCACTTTATTTATTAAAAACTTTAAACAAACATTGACAACTTCATTTAAAAAAAAATATAGATTACTAAAATTATTAATCCCACAATGAAAATTTTGTTATCAGTAATTTATTTATTTTTTGCTATAAAAGATACAAATAATAAACAAATATATAAGTAGAAAGTATTATTTAATAGACATTAATATTAAAAATATACTATATATGTTAATATTATTTAAATTTAATTATATATCCTATCAAATAGAAAAAAAATATTGTTTGGATTAATAAAATTTATTTATATGTTTACACCAATTCAATTATATATGCAATAATTACTAAATTTTTAATTATTAAATATATATATTTATTATTTCATAATATGTAAAAAATATAAAACCTAAGATAACTTTTATATATAATATTCATCCCAGTCTTAACCTAACCTAGACCTAACCTAAAGTATCATATAACCTAACCTTATATATAAAGTTAACCTAAAGTATCAGAGTGTATAACCTAACCTAAAGTATCATATATAAAGTTATATATGCAATAACTTTTATATATAATGCTCTTAGGTTATTTTTTTAATGCTCTTAGGTTATCATCTCGATATATAATGGTAGCTGTGTACGTTGACCTCTCTACATATACCTCTCTGGCTCTCAGTCTCATCATCGGCTTATAAGAAAGCGATCATGAATAGAGCAGAAAATTCAGATTCCATCCCAATAGATCTCATTCTAGAGATATTCTCGAGATTGCCTTCAAAATCAGTAGGGAGGTTTCATTGCGTGTCCAAGCTATGGCGATCCATGCTTAGTAGTCCATATTTCAAAGAGTTGTACTTGACCAGGTCATCTACTCGACCACGTCTCTTATTTGTTGTCCACAGCGTTGGTGAGGAAGAGGAAGAGGAAGATAAACTACACTTTTACTCGTCCTCACAGCCTCAAATTCCTTATGACAAGTCGTCTCTTGTAGTAGCCGCCGATTATCATACGACGTTCCCTTCAGAACGTTGTAGCTATGCATCTGGTTTGATATGTTTCCGTGGAAAGGGCTGCTCAGGGGAGGAAGCAATGACTCTGATATGTAATCCTATCACGGGACAGTATGCGGAGTTACCTAAAGTGATCATGTACTTTCCGTCAACAGCTTTTTTAGGGTTTGATCCAATTGACAAACAATTCAAGATATTGCTGGAGCATTTTCGTTATTCTTCTGCAACTCATCGTCATATAATTTTGACATTAGGAGTTCCCAAACTTGGGTGGAGGAGTGACATCTGTTGTCCAAAATACTACTTATATTTGTCCGAAGGAATATGCATCAGTGGAGTTATATACTACCTAGTTCGTGCAAGGTACTCAAAAGGAGTACTTGAAATAGTTTGTTTTGATGTTAGGTATGAGGAGTTCAAGGTTATTGAAGCACAATGCTTTTACAATCATCATCAAACTCTCCGATTGATAAACTATAAGGGTAAATTAGGTGGGATTACTGGGAATCTTAATGACAGTGGTGCCATTGAGTTGCGTATGTGGGTTCTACATGATGTCGGGAAACAAGAATGGTCGGAATATGTCTATACTTTGCCTGAGAATGATGACATTAAACTCCACGATTTTACCGTTGCTGGAATGACCACTAGAGGTGAATTTGTTTTGTCTATGATCGATACATTTAAACCTTTTTATGTTTTCTACTTCAATCCCGAAAAGAACGCCCTCAGGAGTGTTGAAATCCAAGGTTTTGGTGAGGATGTTAGTAGCGTTGAAGTCTTTGTAGACCATGTGGAGGATTTCAACTTTTTAAGAAGAGAGTCTAGCTAGTTTGGCTGTTGTGATGTTCATGTGACTTATCTCATCTTCAAGTTTTTTTTTTTTTTTGGTAAAACATCTTCAAGTTTTGTTGTGAGCTCTTATCATTCTGTTTGGCTTATTATACATTATATACTTTCTTTCGGGTTTTCATCTCTATGCTCTCACTTCAACTATCAGACCCGATAGGGCGAATCCACTCAATGCTTTAGTGAAATTCTCTTTATTCTTTAAGATTTGACGTCTATATCGTCATTCTTTTATATTTTTAAAAAATATTAACGATTTATTTCTTGATAGATACTCAAGAACCATTAAGGATACGAATGGTAACATACGGGACAACGGTGGGATAAGTGCGGTGCGATTCAAATAGTAACAAAGATTGTATATATATATAGGTATATAGGTATACTAGATGTTTTGCCCGCGATGCGGGCTTAAAAATTTTCCTAAATTTTTGAAAAATTCTTTGAATACTATACTAGTTATATTGTGTTTTCCAAAAAGAATTCTTGCGATCAGTTTAGTATCATCTATGCATTGTATACTCTCGAATATATAAATACTAGTGGTTTTCCGGCGCTACGCGCCGGGTTCGTATGTTTTATTTTTAAATAAATTTACAATTTATTTTCTGGTCTTAATATATAAAATATGTTCAAAAATGTGAAAATAAAAATATGTTAAAAGAGAATGATATTTTTTGATCCATTTTATAGTGATTAACAAACATCGTGTATTACTTTTTTTAAGAGTTGTTTAGTTCAAAGTAAAACAACATAAGTGATTGTAACTGGTCAATTTAATAAAAATAAAATAAAAAACTCAAAATCATAATAAATTAATTTATTTAAAATTTAAACATACAGTAAAGTTGATGTTTTCATAAGGAAAAGTGAAAATGTTTGTATTTGTTGTGATTATATATCTATATCAAAGATGTGATAATTTATTGGGGGCATCATTGTGGGAGTATTAGTTAAATATTTTGTCTTCATAGGAATCATGAATCCAGTAAGTTAATTATTGGTTGTCTTATGCCAATCTCATTGCATTTACAGTATGCATTAGAATGATTCATTTGGGAGGCGGATAGTTACCCTGCAACTTTACAGTTCAATTAAAGTTTGAAGCTGCTTGTTATGTGTCGGGATAGTAATTGTCGACGACGTTTAACGTATCATTGTTATTATTGCCGTGAACCTTATCTTAGCTCTAATTTTGACTTGCAAAATGTTTCAAACTGTCACTTGCAGACGCGGAGTGGCCAATACGTACCTTGGGCGCAACGATGGTCGTGTCTTTTTCAATGTTATTGTTTTAAATCTTGTGTGCTTAAGAAATTCGGTTGGGAACTCCTTTTTTGTAAACTAAATGCTTAATGGTTTGTGAATTTCTGGTTGTATAATTGAGATTTGATTATTTTCAGTTTATTACTTTATTATTCATTGTGTTGCGAGCTTAGCATGTTGTTTACGGGTGTCATTGGAAAGTACAAAATTTATCTGTAGCCACGGTTTCATAAGCATTGCAATTACAGATCCACGTGATGTAAATCTTTGTTCTGAAAATGATTTGCATTACTAATTGAAACAACAACCACCATGTAGAGTAGAAAAAGGATAAATAGAGCTAAAGAAATTTGAAAGTTTAAATAGGAGAAATAGAACTAAAGATAATTGAAAGATGATTGAAAGATGATTTATTACTAATTAAAAAAAAACCACGACACTTGAGAATTTTTAAAAAGGTAATAGATTTTATAGTAGACTCTTCCCAAAGGGAAATAGATGTGAAGATAACCCATTTTCTCCATAGATTATTCATCAGCATATCCACAACCTCAGACATTGTTGGTCTATTCTCTGCCTCATTCTAAACACACATATCTCATACTAAAATTACCCTTTCCAGCTCCTCGTCTACATACTTCCCAATTAGCTATTGATCTTCTTCTGGTAAACCAGAAGGTAAAACCATTCGTTAGACCTTGTTTTGTTGTTCGTTTCAGCCTGTCTACAGGTCTCGTACCAGGCACCTGCTCTAGCAAAAGAACACCAATACTATTTGTATAAAACACAACAATATGGAAAACAACTCGACATTTCAAATGGAAGATAATTTTCAATAAGTATATAAACCATTTTGGTCCTGAAGACTTACAATGAGTCGTTCTCGTCCTTCCGCACAGTAAGCTGTTGCACTCAATAGATTCTTGCGACGAATACGGCCTAAAATGCTGACTCTACAGCAAAATTTATCTCTTCTCTGCTACTTCAATCTCTTGACTGCAATATACGGAACATCAACAACAACAATAAGAGCTAATTATTACAAATGAATATCAAAGAGACCAAGTAATATTATGCTGCCATGGCAAGAAAGGCTTCTCTGCAGATCAAGGAAGTTCTAGATAAAGAACGTGGATATATGTGAGCAAGGAGACGTGTCACCACCGTCTGAGAAGCATCGCCAGTCTTCAAATTGGAAAGCTGGATTGGAGAGGTCACCATCGTCACAGGTTCCAGTATAAAGAATATGGTGAAGCAATGAGATTTGGAGGTTTTCAACCTTTATTTATAATCTGAGAAATTAGGGTTTTGCAAAGGGGTGATGGGAAAAAGTAATTAATATTAGTGTAGTGGGAGAGATGGCAAGGGAGAGACAATTGAGACTCTCAATGAGGATTCCACCATTGTTGCAGGCTCTTTTAGTAAGAACAAAATGGTAATGAATCTGGTGAATCAGTGAAATTAGGAGATGGTTCCATCACTATTTATAGAATAGAAAATTAGGGGTTTGCAAAGGAGTTGGGGAGAGAAATAACGAAATTCGACGTAGTGGGAGAGTTTTACAGAGTGAGTTAATGGTGAAACTTAATGAGTAGTCTCAAACTCTCAATGATAAGCGTTACGTATCGCTCTGGTTTGGTTTCGGTGTGGGAAAGATGAGAACTTCTATCATAGAGAAGATGAAGTCCAAGAAGAAGGAAGATGTAGTGGGCTATTTGATATCACGTCTGATTTTGCAGATCCATTTTGGATTTGCTTATTTGTTGCAAACCCATAATTTAACTTTTGTATACGAAAGCTGAAGCCCGAAAGCGGAAAACGTAAATAGAGTGATGCCAGGTGTCCTAAAACGCCCTATGCTATATGGTGACGTGGCGGCTTAAGGTGGGAGAAAACTCTCCTTTATTAGTATAGATATATATATTTCTGAACAATTAAATATTAAAATATTTTAGTGGTATAATTTAAACTTGGGTCTCTAGTCAAAAAAACAAAACTTGTTTCCAATTTATGTAAAGAATATTATTTTTTTGAATGAGCAAAGATTTAAGAATGGTTATTATTTTAAGAACATTAACTTGTTATTTCTGAATAATTAAATATTAAAATATTTTAGTGGTATAATTTAAACTTGGGTCTCTAGTCAAAAAATAAAACTTGTTTCCAATTTACGTAAAAAATATTATTTTTTGTGAATCAGCAAAGATTTAAGGATGGTTATTGGCAAATAAATGTTTGAGAACTTTAATTTTTTTTTTGAGATTCTACTGCTATAATAGTTTAAGGGTTTTTGAAATATTACTAATTAATTGTTATCGATTCGAAGATTTTCAAATCTCATCAAAATTCTTTATTTATTTATGATAATAGTTTTTCATTCTATTTTAACAAAATTTAACGTTATTAAAATAAAATTTACTTTTTTTATTCATAAAATACAACTTTCAAAATATTTTGGCAATTAAAATAACGGATGTAAGATTTAAAATCCGCTATGTAATTTGTTATTTGAATATCACAACAACAAATTACATAGCGGTAGAGTTTAGGTTTTTTTAGCTTTAAGTTTTGAGATTATTTTTTAGTGTTTAGGGTTGGTAGAGTTTTAGCGGGATTTATGGTTAGGTTTAGGTAGGGTTTTAGGGTTAGGTTTAGGCAGGGTTTAGGGTTAGCAGGGTTTAGGGTTAAAAAGGGTTTAGGGTAGGTAGGGTTTAAGGTTAGGTAGGGTTTAGGGTTAGGTACAGTTTAGGGTTATGTAGGGTTTAGGGTTAGTAGGGTTTAGGTTTAGTAGGGTTTAGGGTTAGTAGGGTTTAGGGCTAGAAAGGGTTTAGGGTTAGAAAGGTTTTAGGGTAAGGTAGGGTTTAGGGTTAGTAGGGTTTAGGGTTATGTAGGGTTAGGGTTAGGTAGGGTTTAGAATTAAGTAGGGTTTAGGGTTAAAAAGGATTTAGGGTTAGTAGGGTTTAGGGTTAGTTGGATTTAAGGCTAGAAAGGGTTTAGGGTTAGGTAGGATTTAGGGTTAGGCAGGGTTTAGGGTTAGGTCAGGTTTAGGGTTAGAAGGGGTTTAGGGTTAGGTAGGGTTTAGGTTTGGTAGGGTTTAGGGTTCGGTAGGGTTTAGGGTTAGATAGGGTTTAGGGTTAGCATGATTTAGGGTTAGAAAAGGTTTAGGGTTAGTAGGGTTAATAGGATTTAAGGCTAGAAAGGGTTTAGGATTAGGTAGGATTTAGGGTTAGGTAAGGTTTAGGGTTAGGTCAGGTTTAGGGTTAGAAGGGGTTTAAAGTTAGTTAGGGTTTAGGGTTAAAAATGATTTAGGGTAGGTAGGATTTAGGGTTAGGTAGGGTTTAGGGTTCGGTAGGGTTTAGGGTTAGAAAGGGTTTAGGGTTAGTAGGGTTTAAGGTTAGTAGGGTTTAAGGTTAGTAGGGTTTAGGTTAGGTAGGGTTAGTAGGGTTTAGGGTTATGTAGGGTTAGGGTTTAGGGTTAGGTAGGGTTTAGGGTAGGTGGGTTTAGGGTTAGTAGGGTTTAGGGTAGGTGGGGTTTAGGGTTAGGGTTAGCTAGGGTTTAGGGTTAGGGTTTATGTAGGGTTTTAGGGTTAGGAAGGGTTTAGGGTTAAATAGGGTTTAGGGTTAGGTAGGGTTTACGTTTAGGGTTAGGTAGGTTTACAATTATATAGGTTTAGGGTTTAGTTAGTATGAATGGTTTAGGGTTAGGTTTATGTAGGGTTTAGGGTTAGATAGGGTTAAGGTCTAGGTTTATGTAGGGTTTAGGGTTAGGTAGGATTTAGGGTTTTAGTCAATAGAAAAGGTTTAACGTTTGGTTTAGGTTGAGTTTAAGGTTTGATTTAGAATAATGCTTTGGATTATAGGGTTTATGGTTTGTTTGTTTTTTATTTATGCATTAAGTGCTGAGTTTTTGGGATAAAATTTTATATTAATATTATTGATTTATAGTTTTTCTTAAAATGTTAAAAATTTTAGAGATAATTTAGTCAAAAACCATAAAAGACCACGAAATTAACTAAATACCTACAACAGTGTAAAAGTGGATTTTGTGGTAGATAAGTTATGTGCAAAATGACATTTAAAGCCCTTACCAGTTGGCGATGGGTTTTCACCGTGTTTGTGTTGTAGGTTATATAGCTGGCAAATAGATTTTGTGAGATATCAAAAAGATTTGCAAATATATGTTCTAGATTTTTTGTGTTCCCCAGAAGGGTTAAGAGTTACAGTAACATTGAGAGATCACTTCCCCATTCACGCATTTACTATCAGAAACGGTGGAACTCAATATCAAATCCTTTGGAAGATTTAGTTTCCATACATACAAATATTTGTGCAAAGGAGACAAAAGAGACAATGACTATGAAAAAAATGTGGAGCTTTCGATATATCTTCCTCTTTCGTTTCAATCTCTGATAAGATTTCGTCAAAGATGATGGTGGGATCCTTAGCGCCGGATATGTACATGTCGTTGCACGTTGTGCACTTTGTTTCTTCTCATAAATCTTGAGCATATCGACCTATGCCCAAATCAGATTGGAAGCAATCAAAATCCAAACCAGATGTTGTATGATTTCGATTAACGATGTCATCTACTTCACCAGCTTCTGTGTGATTCGTGTGATTCTTCCTACATTCGAAGAGTGCCAAGCTGTCACAACGATCCTCTTAGCTTTCCTGTGTGAATTGGTGAGCGAGATTTTATCAGTCAAAACCTTGGCATGCTAAACGCTCTAGAACAATGAACCACAGTACAGTAATTCTTTTTATTATTTTAAAATTGTTAGCTATATGTGTAAAAATGATATTACTGGAACAATAGTTTTGGTACTGCAGGTACAATGTATATCAGCCAGACAACAGTTTTGAAAACTTGTCACCACGATGACTTTACTTTAGGATGTGAAAAGGTAGAAAAATAGAGATAAAAGAAGAAAAAAAAATGCAGCACGGAAAGATATACGTGTATTTTAGTCAGATATGTTACATCAGTTTTTATTGTTTGCAGCAGATGCAAAGTGATAGGTCATAACAAAGTCACCTGCAAACAACCCATCTATAAAATATGTAGTAGAAGGGGGATGGGAGGCGATTGAGGTGGTGTGCTGAGCGATTTGGAATGCCATGTCTTCAAAAATAATAATGCTTATCTAATATGTGATGTCTAGACCATGTTATTAAATCGAATACATAGACTTATTAGATTAATCGGTTAAGACACATCGAAAACGGAAACTTATTGGATTAGCCGGTTTCAACACATCAGATTCATAAAATTATTTGATTAGCCGGTTACAAAGCATAAGATACATAGACTTATTAGATTAACCGGTTAAGATGCATCGGATACAGAAACTTATTAGGTTAGCCGGTTACAAGCATCAGATACATAGACTAATTAGATTAACCGGTTAAGACACATGTTATGTCTATGTAAAAAGCTTTCAAGAAACATCAACAAAGTTAGTAACATGATCAGATCATATGACTTAGGTGCATGTTTTCAAAGGATAAACATCATAATAACACTTTTTGTATAGCTAAATGTCGATGGCAGCAGATGTATCAAAGTTTATTTACAGTATGAAGACAACTAATATTGTCATTGCATATCACATTGATAAAGGAAAAATAGACTGGGACATTTCACATATAATATGAAAACTCTCAAGTAAAATAAATATCCGTAAATTATTCAAATTTACGGTTATACAATTTAGAAAACAAGCACGGGAGCTACTACATATCCTAAGGATATGTTAATTGTTTTGGTTTAATAACATGGTCTAAACAATAAGGGTCGCCAACAATAATTAAATGTCAGATATCTACAAAAATAACCGGCTAATCTAATAAGTTTTCATTTCCGATGTGTCTTAACCGGTTAATCTAATAAGTCTATGTATCCGATGCTTTGTAAACAGCTAATCTAATAAGTTTCCGTATCTGATGCGTCCTAACCTGTTAATATAATCTAATAAGTCTATGTATCTGATGCTTTGTAACCGGCTAATCAAATAATTTTATGAATCTGATGTGTTGCAACCGGCTAATCCGATAAGTTTATGTATCTAATGTATGGTATTAAGCTAATATAAACGGTCATACAAGATTCTGTATACAGACAATATAACTTTGAAAAACAGGGAATTGATTATATGTGGTTTGAGATATGTGAGTTGAATTGAGTAGCAGGAAACTTTCAACTGTCTTGAGATGATATAGCGACCGAATCGACCAGAGAATGAAGGCTTATCAGCAAGCTCTACAAATTTACCGAAAGGAGAAGCTCGTATTTTCTCGATTTCTTCGGGCTCAAGAGCGTTTAGAATTTGCTTGATACCAAACGGTTTGTGATAAGGTGTCACCCTCACCCGAGTTGGTTCTTTGCCAGCCTTGAATATTCTCTCCGGTATAGTACACGGCGGAGCTGTCGACCTCTCGTTCTCCATTATAACTATACAGAGTTGTTTTCTAGGGTTTTTGATTTGCAATTGGGATTTTTTTTTCTTTTTCTGGAAGTGAGAGATGAAGAGAAATGGGAAGATAGATAGAGAGTCTGTGTAATAGATTACTTCCTTCCTTGTTCGTCTCTGACACATGAAGATTTCCATATATGCGAACAGTGACTATAAAATCTTTCCGAATCCACGTCAAAGATTTCAGAATCGCCCCATATGATTTCGGCTAAAGAACAGCTATTTGACGTAGAAGGCTTATAGGGGTATAAATGTCTTAAACATTTGACGAGAGTTTCCAAACAGTGTCGTTTGGTAGGTTGTTAAATATGCTATACTTTGTTGGTATAACTCCTAATTTCTCAAAATTTTAAAGTGAGTTTTAGTGTTCTTAAAATATGTATTTTTTTAAGGTTTTTTGTGACAATAAGTTGAATATATCTTATACCACAAATCATAAATATTTTGAGTCTTATATATTTTTTTCTTCAAGTTATTGTTACTTTTATTTCCTTTTATACATTTCTCTTAATATTTATGTATGCATCCACAATATTTTTTTAAAAAGGATTTTTCATTAACTAATGTATTTATTGTAGTTTTAAATATATTATAGTTTTCGTGCACTTGATTAAATTTTTTTGGTGTTGGTGGTATTTGAAGTGGTTGAGAACCTGAATGGATATTTACTTTCATAAAGTTTTTGGTTTATGTTTAAAAATAAAAATTTGTAAAAGCTTTTAAATCATATGAATATAATATTCAACACACTACTATTGACTGTTTATATACTTAAAATTCTAAAGTAGGTAATTGCAAATTTGCTGAACTCATAGATTCGTTGCTACTTTATAAATTATCACAGGATGAGGTACATATGGTAAATATTGCTTTGATGATAACATCACGTCCATATCGTAATGTGTGTTTTTTTTGTTTTATCTACTATGTATTAAGAAATAATTAACACATTAAATAATACTAAAGAGTAAAAAGCCCTTTCAATTGTTCATAGCATAAGCCCAAAGTTAAACTCAAGTCTAGCTAAAGAAATAAAACTCAGAGACATGTGTCGGTCTGTCAGAGAGTGACTTTCCACGTGGATAGCTTAGGAGAGAGGCAGACATATTTTTATATATATAGATAGATTCATTACTAAAATAAATCATAAAATAACTCAATATTATATTTTTAATTATATAATTTAGAAAAATATTGTATTAATATTTAATTATATAATTCATGTTTTTAACGTTTTACTAAAATATTTTTTCATATAACAATACAATATATATATATATATATATAAATTATCTTTTTTAATTATAATTTTTAGATTTTGGATAATTCATTATTCTATTTTTAATTATATAATTAATAATTTTATTTAATTAATATTTAGTTATAAAATTTATGTTTTAAACTTTTTACTTAAAGAATTTTTCAGATAACAATACAATATATACAGAAGTTATCTCCTTTTTAAATTATATTTTCAGATTTTGGATAATTCTTACTATTCTTAATATTAATCAATTATCTAATCAAAATCAATTAAAATTTTGTTCTTATTTTTTAATTTATTTATACATTTTATTCATTAAGGGTTAAACTATATTAACCACTCTAACTTTCAACGTGAGAACTTCATTGCGAAAATTTACTTCGCAAATAATAGTTTAAAATTATATAATTAAAAAAAATTGTTTGAGTTGATATTTAATTATATAATTTATATTTTTAACGTTTTACTAAAATACTTTTTCAGATAACAATACAATATATATATATATAAATTATCTTTTTAAATTATATTTTAGATTTTGGATAATTCAATATTCTATTTTTAATTATAATTAATAATTTTATTTAATTAATATTTAGTTATGGAATTTATGTTTTTAACTTTTTACTTAAAGAATTTTTCAGATAACAATACAATATATATAGAAGTTATCTCTTTTTAAATTATATTTTCAAATTTTGGATAATTCTTACTATTTCTAATAATAATCAATTATCTAATCAAAATCAATTAAAATTTCGTTTTTATTTTTTAATTTATTTATACATTTTATTCATTAAGGGTATAAACGATATTAACCACTCTAATTTTCAACGTGAGAGTTTCATTACAAAAATTTACTTCGCAAATAATAGTATTGATATAAAAAATTTTGTTACTGAAAACGGTGCGGGGTGGTTGATTGTTATTCGGAACCTAAGTATCCAATATTTAGAGAAATTCTCTAACATAGCACTAAAATTTTTTTGTCACAAGGATCAGAATAAACAAAATATCAATACTATTAAATTAGGAACATGACCCGTTGATAAAGTCCAACTGATTTTTTTTGTATAATTGTTTGTACATGACCAATTGATAAAAAGTTATGTCTAACTAAAAAACTATTTTTTATATAACTTATATAACTGCACAAGTTATATAACTGCATCTAAATGAATATATTTAAAAGTCCTATTCTAAAGGGATAACCACTTTAGGTCATATTTTAAAGAACTACGTATATGGCAACAAAAAATTATAAAAATATATTTTTGTACTTTTTTTGTTATTGGGTGTTTAAATAAAAATATAAACCCTTATATATGGCAACAAATGTGTAATACGAAAAAACCTTATACAATTGGTCATGTACCATAAAAATACATTTTTGTTACCATATATTTTTGTTATTGGGTGTTTAAATAAAAATCATTTTTAGAATTTTAACCTTTTATTTGATTAATACAACACATTATATTATATAATTATGTATACAGTTACGTTATTGACATATATTTATATAATGATATGATAATTATTCCTCATTATAATAAACTTTGATATATTTTTTTAAAAAAATATTATCACACTACAACAATATAGCTTACATCTCAGCCAAAAAATTAGGATTTATTCAACTAGACATTAATTTTTTTTCAAATTTTAAATATTTTACACAGACATTAAGTTTATCAATTAACAAATCACCTGATGTTAAAAATAGGGTTTAATAGGGTTTAATTGAAAATTTTAATAGAATAAATATTCATATAAACTGATTTAGTATAACGGGTTTTAAATAAGTTATTAGATTAAATTTTTTTATTAAATATGATTTTACTTAAATTTAATGAAGACCATATTAACCCATTTACATATATATATATATATATATATATATATATATATATATATGTATGTATTTTTAACAGAATATAATTAAAATTAAAATTTTCAAACATTTTTAAAAAATTTGTTCGGCTAACGGTGCGGGTTAGATTTGATATTGGGTTTTGGATAAAACATTTTAAGAACTGTTCAAATATATAAGTCATGTTTAATAGAGTATGAGATTTTGATTTTCGGATCGATTTTGAATCGATTTTTCTGGATACAAATATTCTTGAGTAATTATGTTAGATAAGTACTAAAAAATAATATGTTTGTAATATTTATGAATAAAGTTTAAAATAATTTCTGAAATACATATGGTATAAGTGTATAGTTATGCAACTTGACATATTTAATGTAATTACCAAAAATTATATTATAATAAATTAATATTAAACACAAATATGAAAAAATGTAAAATAAAAATTTTCAAAAATAATTACAACCAAAAATATACACGCCCTTTCAAAGGCGGGTCAATATCTAGTATTCTATTAAATTATGATCTTGACCAAATGATAAATGTTATGTTCAATAAATTATTCCCATATTTTACTCTTTCAAAAATGAAATATAACTCCTTATTTTACGTAACTGCATATAATATTGTGGTTTAAAGTTAAAAAAAAAAAATATAACTTCCTATTTGCTGTAAAGAAAAAACAGCAACTTCTTATTTCTTTGCGTAGTGTGCAATTTAATAACCACATATTACTTCTAAAATCAACATTAATTATATTAATACTGCTTTTTTCCTTTTGACAGATTTTACACAAGCCTAATAATAATGGTATATATAATTTGTATTAAAATATTTACTGATTTTTTATCATATATTAATCTATTCAAATCCGTCATTCAAATCTGTTTACATTAATATAACACCATTTCAACTTAAGTTTTGTAATCATGTTTAACATAGATTTTTAGAAAAAATACAATTGAATACCACTTTTTCAAAAAACATTATCACACTACAACAACATAAGTTACATCTCAGTCCAAAAAATTGGAATATGTTTAACCAGACTTTAATTTATTCAAATTTTAAATATTTTACATAGATATTAAGTTTATCAATTAAAAAATCACATGATGTTAATATAGGGTTTAACGGAGTTTAAGTGGACTTTTAATAGAAATAAATATTCGTATAAACTCATTTAGTTTAACGGGTTTAAATAGATTATTCGATAAAAAATATTTATTAAATGTGATTTTACATAAAGTTAGTGAAGAACATATTAACCCATTTACATATATATATATATGTATATATATTTAAACATAATATATTAAAAAAATCAAAACAATTTCAAAATTTTTGTTCCGTTTTGGTGCGGGTTGGATTTAATATTGGTTTTCGGATATAAGACTTTAAGAACCGTTTTGAATATATAGACAAGGTCTAATAGAGTATGAGAATTTTATTTTCGAGTCGATTCCGAATCAGGTTTTTTAGTTAAGATTCTTGACTAATTATATTAGGTAACTAATAAGAAAATATAATATGTTGCAAAATTTAAGAATATAATTTAAAAAAATTTCTGAAATGCATATGGCACAAGTGTATATCTATGCAACTTGAAATAATTACCAAAATTTTTTTAAATTAAATTAATATTAAATATAAATATGATTACAAAAAATAACACAAATATAAAAATTAAATTTATTTTTAAAAAATTAAAACAAAAATATATACTTGCCTTTTCAAGGGCGGGTCAGAATCTAGTGTTTCATTAAAGAAATAAATATACATTTATACATTTAGAGTTAATTAATCTAGACCTTAGGATTTAGAATTAAGGGGTAGATTTTTGAGTTTAGGGTTTAGAGTTAAAGGTTAGGGTTTTTGGAATGTGATTTCAAATAAAAAAATTAAAAAAGATATTAAATTTTTCAAAATAAAAAAAAGAAGCTATTTTGTCATTTCATTTTTTGGATGCTGTTTTGTGATAAAAACTTAAAAACTGTTATTTGAAAGAATTGGTCAATTTTTTTTCTTTTTCCATTTACTTTGTTTTCCATTTACTTTGTTTTCCATTTTAGTTATTATTTGAATTTTAGTTATTATTTGATTTTTAATATTTATGAAAAATTCAAACCACATAAAGATTAACACATGGCTGAGAATATCTAGTGAAAATCTACAAGTTTCTATTTTGAAATATTATTCCCTAACACCTCCATTTTTCTATCTTTTCTTTTGATGTTTAGATATCTTTTTTTTTTAGTTTAGATATCTATAGGTTAGTTTCTCTAGATATATATTTCTCTCCTCCAAGTCCCATCGTCTGCTAATAAAACGATCATGATTCATGAATAGAGCAGAAAATCCAGCTTCCATCCCAATAGATCTCATTCTTGAGATACTCTCGAGATTGCCTTCAAAATCAGTAGGAAGGTTTCATTGAGTGTCCAAGTTATGGCGAACCATGCTTAGTTGTCCATATTTCAAAGAGTTGTACTTGACCAGGTCATCTGCTCGACCACGTCTCTTATTCGCAGTCGACAAAGTTGGTGAGGAACTACACTTCTACTCGTCGCCACAGCCTCAGATTCCTTATGACAAGTCTTCGCTTGTAGAAGCCGTCGATTATCATACGAAGTTCCCTTCAAGACGTTGTAACTATGCATCTGGTTTGATATGTTTCAGTGGAAAGTGCCACTCAAGGAAGGATGCACTGACTCTGATATGTAATCCTATCACGGGAAAGTATGAGGAGTTACCTAAAGTGATCATGTACAATACGTCAAAAGCCTTTCTAGGGTATGATCCAGTTGACAGACATTTCAAGATATTGGTAGAGCATTTGCCTTATCCTCAACAAGGGATCGTCGTCATATAATTTTGACATTAGGAGTTCCAAAACTTGGGTGGAGGAGTAACCTCGGTTGTCCGAAATACTACAGTTATTATTGGTCTGAAGGAGTATGCATCAATGGAGATATATATTACGTAGCTAGGACTCATGAAAATAACATACTAGTGATAGTTTGTTTTGTTGTTAGGTATGAGGAGTTCAAGGTTATTGAAGCAGAATGCTTTACTCATAAAACTCCGACATTTATAAATTATAAAGGTAAATTAGGTGGGATTAATTGGGAATCTGGTGACACTGGTGCCAAGTTGCGTATGTGGGTTCTACATGATGTCGAGAAGCAAGAATGGTCCAGTTATGTCTACCCTTTGCCTGAGAATGATGTCATTAAACTCCACGAATTTACCGTTGCTGGAATGACTACTAGAGGTGAATTTGTTTTGTTCTTGCTCGATACATTTAAACGGTTTTATGTTTTCTACTTCAATCCCGAAAAGAACACTCTCAGGAGTGTTGAAATCCAAGGCTTTGGTGAGAATGTTAGTAGTGTTAAAGTCTTTGTGGACCATGTGGAGGATTTCAACTTTTTTTAAAAGAGAGTCTATCTAGTTTGGCTGTGATGTTGTGAGGTATCTCATCTTCAAGCTTTGTTTGTAAACTCTTATCATTATGTTGGTTTATCATATATTATATAATTTCTTTCGGGTTTTCATCTCCATACTCTCACTTGAAAACAAAAATAATGGTTAGACATTATAGTATTCCATTTTATCGTATTATCGATATAAATTCGATATAAATTCATTATCTTAAGAGTTTTTGAATAATCTTGCACACTAACAAAAGCCCAAGCTTTTTCTTTTTAACTGAAATAACATATCAAAGAATATGAGAATCAAACAACAAACAAAGAAAGATAGATCCAAGCTATTGACAACTTAAACAAACTCATACCAGTTATAGTTCTATAAGTTACCAGTTATAGCTTTTTTTTGTTATTAACTTAAACAAACTCATACCAGTTATATTTTTATCTCTAAAAAGTAACATATCTTGCAAATATAAAATGAGTATCTAAACTTAAATTTTGAGTTATTTATTTGAATTTATCTAAACTTAAATTTTGAGTTATTTATTAATGATAATATACTAAAATTTTGAGTTATTTATTTGAATTTAATATTATAAAAAACTCAAACCACTTAAAGATTAACACATGGCTGAGAATATCTAATGAAAAACTACAAGTTTCTATTTGGAAATACTATTACTAAACACTTCTATTTTTTTTTTACATTTTCCTTTGATGTTAAGATATCTATAGAGTTCAATGGAGATGCTCTTACTTAGGTCTCTATATATAATGGTACCTTTGTGAGTTGTATTCTCTAGATATCTCTCTCCTTCCCATCAGCGGTTAATGGAGCAATCATGAATAGAGCAGAAAATTCAGATTCCATCCCAATAGATCTCATTCTAGAGATACTCTCAAGATTGCCTTCAAAATCAGTAGGGAGGTTTCATTGCGTGTCCAAGCTATGGCGATCCATGCTTAGTTGTCCATATTTCAAAGAGTTGTACTTGACCAGGTCATCTGCTCGACCACGTCTCTTATTTGTTGTCCACAGCGTTGGTGAGGAAGAGGAAGAGGAACTACACTTCTACTCGTCCTCACAGCCTCCAATTCCTTATGACAAGCCGTCTCTTGTAGTAGCCGCCGATTATCATACGACGTTCACTTCAGAACTTTGTAACTATGCATCTGGTTTGATATGTTTCCGTGGAAAGGGCTGCTCAGAGGAGGAAGCAATGCCTATGATATGTAATCCTATGACGGGACAGTATGCGGAGTTACCTAAAGTGATCATGTACATTCCATCAAAAGCTGTTTTAGGGTTTGATCCAATTGACAAACAATTCAAGATATTGGTAGAGCATTTTCCTTATTCTTCTGCAACTAATCGTCATATAATTTTGACATTAGGAGTTCCAAAACTTGGGTGGAGGAGTGACATCTGTTGTCCAAAATACTACGGATATTTGTCTGAAGGAATATGCATCAGTGGAGTTGTATACTACCTACATTGTGCAAGGTATTCAAAAGGAGTATATGAAATAGTTTGTTTTGATGTTAGGTACGAGGAGTTCAAGGTTATTGAAGCACAATGCTTTAATCATGAAACTCCGACATTGATAAATTATAAGGGTAAATTAGGTGGGATTACTGGGAATCTTAATGACAGTGGTGCCATTGAGTTGCGTATGTGGGTTCTACATGATGTCGAGAAACAAGAATGGTCGGAATATGTCTATACTTTGCCTGAGAATGATGACATTAAACTCCACGATTTTACCGTTGCTGGAATGACCACTAGAGGTGAATTTGTTTTGTCTATGATCGATACATTTAAACCTTTTTATGTTTTCTACTTCAATCCCGAAAAGAACGCTCTCAGGAGTGTTGAAATCCAAGGCTTTCGTGAGAATGTTAGTAGTGTTAAAGTCTTAGTGGACCATGTGGAGGATTTCAACTTTTTTTTTAAAAGAGAGTCTAGCTAGTTTGGCAGTGATGTTCTTGTGACTTTTCTCATCTTCATGTGGCTTATCATATATCATATACTCTCTTTCGGGTTTTCATCTCTACGCTCTCACTTGAAAACAAAAATAATATTTGACATTATAGTATTCAATATTATGATTACATGTCTCGTTTGGTTGAGTTCAATAGAAAATTCATTTTATTAAGAGTTTTTGAATAATCTTGCACACAAACAAAAGCCGAAGCTTTTCTTATTATCTGAAAGAACATAAAATAATATGCAAACCAAACAACAAACAAAGAAACATCAAAGCTAAGATTTGTCTTCAGTTGACAACTCCAAAGTCTTATATTTGGATCATGACTCTGATACTTCTATGTATGCTAAAACATAATACATAACATGTAATCACACGCATTACATTTCATTTTGTTTTTAGCATAGAGTAACGTCTTGTGTAATGCAAAACAAGTGAAAACGTCATAAGATTTGATCATCCATGCCCACATGTCACAAACCCTGACTATTTCTTGGTCTGGCCTTGACCAGCTGCCGATCCACCTTTACCTCCTCCAGCAGCACCGCTAGTTCCCGCACCACCAGCTCCACCGGCTGGAGCACCTCCGGCTTCAACCGTGGTAACTTTAAACCTTTTATCTCTTAACTCTGTTGGTCCCATATTGACACTTAGACTCCTCTGCATAGTCTTTGACTTTGTAAGAGGACGAGAATCTTTCTTGAACTGAGACATAGCGTCTCCGATTTTGTTAAAGAAACCAAGAAACTCGTCTTTGGCTCCACCTGGAAACATCTTCTTCAGAACCTGAAGCTGCCCCACATAAAGCTCTCTCATATACTCTAGCAACATCAAGACTCTCATGTCCATCTTGGATCCTTCATCATTACCATCACCATAATTAACATCATCATGAAGTTCTTCGTAAACTCTGTGGTAAATATCTCCCATGTCGCTGTATTGTCTCTTCATACTCCCACTTCTTAGCCTCGTGGATTCAGAATCATCGAACAATCCGAAGAAGAGACTGTTCTTGCAGCTGTTGTCCTTTTCGTCTTCCGTGGAATGATAACTCAGAGAGTTAATTGGATGATTGAGCACAACAGAGAAGAAGACAGAGCAGAGGAGGCAACACCGACGGCTAAGACCACCACCGGCATCGAGAAACAAGAACACGGCGCTGCCTCAACTACAAGACCCGATAGGACGAATCCACTCAATACTCAATGCTGTTATTGGTTTATATATTTTGATTGATTTAGAAATCGATATAGTATTTATAAATCTAAGTAGAATATACAATTTTTCAAGTTTTCTCTGATTAGTATTAGGATTTGAGTCTTTGTATTTTTAACAAAGAAATTCATGCAACATTCAAATTCATTATGAAATCAAATCTATTAGTACATCTGTATGATTGAATAACAATTGATTTGAATTAGAATTTATGAATCATTACACCAATAACACATGATTTCAATACATATTTTAAAATCATAAAACCAATAACACTAAATTTAGTTTGGATTTTCAAATCCATCAAAATATACCAACCAATAACCTCTACTTAGTGAAATTCTCTTTATTCTTTAACATTTAACTTATGTACATTGTCATGTTTTTACATTTTTAAAATTATTAACGATTTATTTATTGTTAAATCTAGAAATAAACAAATAAGTAGCCAATATTTATCTTTTTCCAATTATTTTTTTTCTTTTCATTTTTTAATTTTATTTTATTATTCTATAAGTTACATGTTATAGTTTTTTTATTATCAACTTAAACAAACTCATACCAATTATAGTTTTATCTCTAAAAAGTAGCATATCTTGCAAATATAAAATGAGTATATAAACTTATTAATGATAATATACTAAAATTTTGAGTTATTTATTTGAATTTAATATTATAAAAAGTCAAACCACTTAAAGATTAACACATGGCTGAGAATATCTAATGAAAAACTACAAGTTTTTATTTTGAAATACTATTCCTTAACACTTCTATTTCTTTTTACATTTTACTTTGATGTTTAGATATCTATAGAGTTTAATGGAGATGCTCTTACTTAGACCACTTCCAATGGTGAGTTTTAACAAAATCCTTAGCATTAAACTTATTATAATAATTTATGGGACCCATTATATTTAAAAGTATGTGCCAAAATAATCTTTAGGTAAGGATTAATCTTCCACAAATTCTTCACTGTGGGGACCTGCTATTGGCTCTTCCTTTCTTTTTTTTTTTTTATAAACTAAATAAAAAATAAAAATAATAAAATAATAAGAAAACTTACCTTGGTTATCGAGAGAGAGAGTTTCAGCATTGCTGATGCTCTTAGGTCTCTATATATAATGGTACCTGTGTGAGTTGTTTTCTCTGGATATCTCTCTCCTTCCCATCAGCGGTTAATAGAGCGATCATGAATAGAGCAGAAAATTCAGATTCCATCCCAATAGATCTCATTCTAGAGATACTCTCAAGACTGCCTTCAAAATCAGTAGGGAGGTTTCATTGCGTGTCCAAATTATGGCGATCCATGCTTAGTAGTCCATATTTCAAAGATTTGTACTTGACCAGGTCATCTTCTCGACCACGTCTCTTATTTGTTGTCCACAGCGTTGGTGAGGAACTACACTTCTACTCGTCGCCACAGCCTCAGATTCCTTATGAAAAGTCTTCTCTTGTAGTATCCGCCGATTATCATACAACATTCCCTTCAGAAAATTGTAACTATGCATCTGGTTTGATATGTTTCCGTGGAAAGGGCCGCTCAGGGGAGGATGCAATGCCTCTGATATGTAATCCTATCACGGGACAGTATGCGGAGTTACCTAAAGTGATCATGCACACTACGTCAGAAGCCTTTTTAGGGTTTGATCCAGTTGACAAACAATTCAAAATATTGGTAGATCATCATCCTTATTTTCCTCCAAGGGATCGTCATATAATTTTGACATTAGGAGTTCAAAAACTTGGGTGGAGGAGTGACATCGTTTGTCCAAAACACTACAGTTATTATTGGTCTAAAGGAATATGCATCAGTGGAAATATATATTACGTAGCTCTTGAAAAAAACATACTAGTGATAGTTTGTTTTGATGTTAGGTATGAGGAGTTCAAGGTTATTGAAGCAGAATGCTTTAATCGTAAAACTCCGACATTGATAAATTATAAGGGTAAATTAGGTGGGATTAATTGGGAGTCTGGTGACAGTGGTGCCATTGAGCTGCGTATGTGGGTTCTACATGACGTCGATAAAAAAGAATGGTCCAAGTATGTCTACCCTTTTCCTGAGAATGATGTCATTAAACCCCAAGAATTTACCGTTGCTGGAATGACTACTAGAGGTGAATTTGTTATGTTCTTGCTCGATACATTTAAACGGTTTTATGTTTTATATTTCAATGCCGAAAAGAACACTCTCAGGAGTGTTGAAATCCAAGGTTTTGGTGAGAATGTTAGTAGTGTTAAAGTCTTTGTGGACCATGTGGAGGATTTCAACTTTTTTTAAAAGAGAGTCTATCTAGTTTGGCTGTGATGTTGTGACTTATCTCATCTTCAAGCTTTGTTGTAAACTCTTATCATTCTGTTGGCTTATCATATATTATATACTTTCTTTCGGGTTTTCATCTCCATACTCTCACTTGAAAACAAAAATAATGGTTAGACATTATAGTATTCAACATTTTATCGTTTGGTTAACCGGCAACCACGGTCGAGTTCAATAGAAAATTCATTATCTTAAGAGTTTTTGAGTATTCTTGCACACTAACAAAAGCCGAAGCTTTTTCTTTTTAACTGAAATAACATATAAAAGAATATGAGAATCAAACAACAAACAAAGAAAGATAGATCCAAGCTAAGATTTGTCTTCAGTTGACAAGTCCATAGTCTTATCTTCTTTCTTTTCTTCCATAGCCTTATATTTGGATCATCATGACTCTAATACTTCAATGTATGCTAAAACATAATACAAACATATAATCACACGCACTACATTTCATTTCTTTTAGCAAAGAATAACGTCTTGTGTAATGCAAAATATACACATATCATTTGATTTGATCATCCATGTCCACATGTCACAAACCCTGACTATTTCTTAGGCTGGCCTTGACCAGCTGCCGAGCCACCTTTACCTCCTCCAGCAGCACCGCTAGTTCCAGCACCACCGGCAGCACCACCAGCTCCACCGGCGGGAGCACCTCCGGCTTCAACCGTGGTAACTTTAAACCTCTTATCTCTTAACTCTGTTGAGCCCAAATTGACACTTAGACTCCTTTGCATAGTCTTTGACTTTGTAAGAGGACGAGAATCTTTTTTAAACTGAGACATAGCGTCTCCGATCTTGTTAAAGAAACCAAGAAACTCGTCTTTGGCTCCACCTGGAAACATCTTCTTCAGAACCTGAAGCTGCCCCACATAAAGCTCTCTCATATACTCTAGCAACATCAAGACTCTCATGTCCACCTTGGATCCTTCATCATCACCATCACCATAGTTAACATCATCATGACGTTCTTCATAAACTCTGTGGTAGATATCTCCCATGTCGCTGTATTGTCTCTTCATGCTCCCACTTCTTAGCCTCGTGGATTCAGAATCATCGAACAATCCGAAAAAGAGACTGTTTTTGCAGCTGTTTTCTTCTTCGTCTTCTGTGGAATGATAACTCAGAGAGTTGATGCTAAGATCATGTTTCTTCCCCATAGACACAATAAAAAGTTGATTCTCCCAAGTCTTTTGCGCAGCGTATCTTTGTGTTTTTGTTTTGTTTTGCTTTGTTTAGAATGTGTTTCAAGATCTGAGGAAGATCTTTAGATATAAAAAGATGAAAGTATGATAGATTTGGAAGCAAGCTTGTTTCCAGACTTGTCAACACGACGTTGTGCACGACTTCTTCCAACGTTGACTAGATACGGGTCCAAAGCATTTGATTTTGTGTTTGGTTTTCAGCCAATAGTGAGGTGACAGTTGTATAGATTTTTGCCACGTTGTCACCATTCTTGAGTTCTTGGGAGATAAGTGATACATTCATTACACATTCATCATAATTTCGAAGACGTGTAGAAGAAGTTGACGATTATTATATATTAAAGTACTCATAATGGAGGAGGCCTATCTAATTAAACTTATGTTTATGCTTCTGATGGATTATGTTGAGGAGGGCAAAGTTTGCACGATAATTCTAACTTGTATACCTAAACTAAACTAAACTAAACTATATGATACAACCCATAACTATAACTAACTATATGATTATGAAAAAAACTATATGATTATGTAGGAATTTTATTAGTAACTAAAAACAAATTTTAATTTATATCTAATATTAAAACTATGATTAATTTTAATTGTTTTTGGACAGATTCTGCTGCAACAACTTCCAATAGAAAACATTCAAAATTTCAAATTTTCAAAATTCAATTCATTACAATTCTGTTGCATGTCGCTAAAAAGTACTCTATTCATATTTTTAGAAAAGTAGTGTAAATATTCTATTTTGTTATTCAAGAATTCAAATATTACTACTTTGTATCCTCCTTATTCTAGAAAAGTCATATTATACTTTCTGGACACACCTTTGTGGACTAAAACCAAAGAAATAATCGTCGTTTCTCCGATAACGAAATGCTTTTGGTATGGTTTTGATTATAGATCTATGCAGATACCAAACTTGTTTATTATATTCAAATATACAAATCAAACATTTAAAACTATATAATATGAGAGCCCTCTTCGTTGCGTTAAGGTCTGTGACTGGTGGTGTTGATTCCACCTAGTAGTAGCAGTTTTAGCTAGAAGAACCAACTTGGCAGCGGTTTAGTTCATCCCCATTAGGCATTAGCAGCAGTTTTAACCGGAGAACCGCACTTGGCTTATGGTAGTATTTCTAGCTGAGACAACAATCACTAATTTTAATCTAAAAACTAAACAATAATATTTATAAAAGACCTAATCAGTTTGGATAATGTTTATTTGATAATTATTTCAAATAAATATGTATACTTTTAAAGAGTAACGATTCGTATTATAATTTTATACAATCTAAATAATTTTCAATAGTTAATGGATTATTTTATTTTTCATATTATCTGAATTATTATGTTTAAAAGAAAATTTATAACGGGAACTAAAACGCTCATTTGATTT
The DNA here is from genome assembly GCF_000309985.2 of Brassica rapa. Lineage (NCBI taxonomy): Eukaryota > Viridiplantae > Streptophyta > Magnoliopsida > Brassicales > Brassicaceae > Brassica > Brassica rapa. The sequence continues at coordinate 3,518,651 of NC_024799.2, read as the reverse complement.
GAAAACAGAGTATAAGAGGTAGAAATTTCATAATTTTTATGTTGAATTTCAACTACAATTTGGAGTAATTTAATATATTTTACTAACTGATAAAGTAGAATAGATCATGAAAAAAATGTTAATCAATCTTATATTTTCAACAAGAATAACAAAATAGTCAATCTACTTTCAGTTTAAAATAAAAAATATTTTACAAATTAATAAATTTTTAACTATTTTTCATTTGCATACCCGCCCGTAGGGCGGGTTTAGCCCAGTTTGATATATAAAAGTAGTGAACTGATTTTTGGAAAGATAAGATCTGATTTTGAAGAAGCCAAGAAATACATCTCAAATTTCTGGTTTAGTATATAACTTGTATAATTTCATTGGTTTAATAATATTGTAAACAGACTTGATTAAATGGCAATGGCAGTTTTTGTAATTATATAATTAGATACTTTCGACAGAAGAAACCTAAAAAAATATAACCCTAGAAATTGAGAGAAACAAACTTGTTCTTGTTGACTTAAGCTTGAAGTTAACTTAGATTGTAAGCTTTCCTAATGAGTTTAGGATCAAGAAAAGGAAATATATGTTTCCTAATGAGTTTACGAAAATATGAGTTATACATAAGGAGATACCATGATGTGGTATAACTTAAAGAGATTTATGAGAAAGCTTTAGTTTTGAGAAAATTTCTAAAGCAATAAGTTTGTGTTTGATATTGATCACCTAGTGTTGGGTTTCAATAGTTCTTCGATTCATTGATTGCTGGCATGAAAAAACTAAATCGAATGTGTGCATAAGAATATGTAAATATATGGTCGCTACAAATTAATAAAATTTCAAAGTCCTATAAAGTTAAAATATCCCTTTGCATCGACTCAGAAGGTAACTCTTGTTTCTAATTTTATCATTTTGAAATCTAAATGAGAGATCTGAATCTCTTATTTTCATCTCAGGTGACATGGAGATCTATGGATCTCCCGATGTTGTTATCCGCAGGTGTGCACCGGCTAAATCCCCATCCTTATACCGGATTCTTACACCCTCACCACCTCCATCCCCATCGCTCTCTCCCCCACCTTCTCCAGCGACAATTCCAACTCTCCCTTTCCACGAATTTCCCCCTGGTTCAATTGAGTATTATACGGGTCGCTTGATGGAATTTGTCCCAGCTCAAGATCTCAGCCCAACCGGGACTCTTCCAGCAGGGCTCTGGAGTCCTCAACCAGGTCTCTATACAACCTATACTCCTCATGTTGGTCTCTGGACTCCTCCACCATACTCATCCACCAGTGTTCTTGACACCTCCACATCGTCCTCCTCAAGCACAACAAAGTGAATCAGCGGATCAGATATGAATGTAGACTGGTTCAATCTTATGCCTCAGTATGGTTGATAAACATCTTTAACTCTTTTTATACTGCAATTATAGACATATGTGATTAAGTGATGGGATTGAACTTTGTTACATGAAATTTTACGGAAAGCGCTTTGTAGTTAGTTGTTTGCACTATTGCATATAGCATGTGTGGTTTAACTTCCAAATGGTGTTTGATGCATACAAAAAGCTTGTAAATCGCCGCAAAACTCGTATGTGTCAATAATTTGAGTTGTCTGCGAGTGTTTTTTTAACTCTTTTTTTGTGTGTCAACTACTGTTTTTTACTTTCCTCACTACAATAGATACAAACAGTTTAAAAACGTCTTTCAGATCTTTAAAATGATTAGAGAGGCTGTATGTAGACTAAAGATTTTGATATATGAGGAGGAGTATATGATAAGTGTACTAAACACTTTTTTAACTGTATGAAAGATGGAAGTCAAAAAGGGGAGGAGTCAAAACAAAATGAGGCTCGTTGTGATTACCTCACATAGAAAAGTTAAATTTGATTTTAAAATCATGAGAGAACCGAGGTGAGGAATGTAACTTCAAAATCATACGATGCATTATGTATTATTCTGATGAAACACTCTCAGATTCTTTACTTGAATGCATTATATATGACTCATGGATCATTAGCATTCAAGCTTCAAAAATTCACCCATATCAACAAAACTAGTTATATCATGATATTAAACAATAAAAGAAGAACAACGACTGTTTGTTTGCAACATAAGTAAAATAATTCAGATATTGATACTCCTTATTCTAGAAAGCAATATGCGTGAGAAAGTCATATTATACTTTTTGGACACACCTTTGTGGACTAAAACCAGAAAAAAAATCGTCGGTTCTCCAATAACGAAATGCTTTTGGTATGGCTTTGATTATAGACATTTGCAGATACCAAACTTGTTTATATACACTCAAATACAAATCAAACATTTAAAACTATATAATATGATAGCCCTCTTCGTTAATTTGTGGGGTCAGAGGAGCCAAAAAAAAACTTGGAAGAGGACAAAAGAACATAATGCGCATTATCGCTCGTGTTACATGGAGAGGTTGGCTCCTCCCACCAATAATAAAAGAGAAACTGGACCGACCAAAATCAATATCTTTATCAGTGCTTGTCCAAATCACAAAGTTATATTCAAAATATTTCAAGTCTGAACAAAATTCACGTAAAGTTATAAATGCACTAAGACAAAACCGCATACGTATCCTACCATTGAAAAAACAAAAGAGAATCTTACGTTTTTTTCTTCTTTCTTCTTGTGCTGTAAACAAACAATAGCTTTGTCTTCAGGCAAAGCAAAGACTTTGAGAAGATGGTTCAGAGGAAGACTTGTCAAGCAACCGAGTCTTATAATCTCCAGCCTGAAACTCGGTTTTGTCAAGAACATGTCAAGAGCCTTGGACCGGAGATGATGACGATGAAGAAGCGGACAAAACCTAAAAGGAAGGTTATAGACAGTTCGGTTTCTCAATCAGGTAAGCCACAAACACCACCAAAGAAACATGATCTAGTTGCTGTTAAAGGGACAGGTATGTCTCCTAATTACATGAAAGGCACCTCTAGTTCTGAGGCAAGGAAGGAGAACAAGAGTAGACTTAATCAGAAGAACCAAACCGGTCTGAAACATGATTCTCGTCATGGAGTTATAAAAGAGAAAAGTATCAAGAAGCCGAGTTCGAGGATGGTTAGGGGTTTGACAAAGGCTCCAAGTTTCAAGAGATGTTCACAGAGAGCTACTTGTTCCTCTACTTTGAAAGACTCCAAGTTTCCAGACTATCTGATGCTTCATCATGATGGAACTGATGATGAAGTTAGTGGAACCTCTGTCTTGAAAGTCTGTCCTTACACGTACTGTTCACTCAACGGCCATCTCCACAAGCAGTATCCTCCTCTCAAAAGCTTTATATCCTCGAGGAGACGGAGTTTGAAGTCTCAGAAGAAAGCTTCTAAGGAAGATGTTGTGGAGATGTATGTTGAGGAGAAGAAAGAGACTATTGAGATTGATGTTGTTACTCAAATCTCAGAAGCTATCTCTGAAGGAGCACCTCGTTCTGAAACCGATTCAGATGATTACTCAGATACTCAAGAGATGGTGAAGTTATCAGAAAGTGATGATGACATGGAGTTAAAAGAATCTGGTATGGAGGATACTTTTGTAGCTGACTTTGTGAAAGAGATCCAAGAGACTCATGAGGCTGATGATTACTACTCTGAAGGTGCTGAAGAGATGGTGAAGACTTCAGAAGGTGAACATGGAACTGAAACAAGACAGTATGATTTGGAGGAGAGTCTAGTTAAAGACTCAGTGAAAGAGACTTCTTGTGAAGTCAATGATGACTCTGATAGTGAAGATATGGTGAGGTTTTTAGAAGGTGATCATGACTTGGAGGAGACTCTATTAGATGACTCAGTGAAAGAGATCCAAGAAAACTCAGAAGCAGATGATGCTAGTGAAGATCACAAAGAGGAGCTTCAAGACCAAACTGAAGAAACTACAAAGATTCCATATAACCGTAAACAAAAGCCATGTAACCAAGAAGAGTCAGATGCCACCATTTCTTGGACTATCACCAAAGGCAAGAAACCTCTGGCAGAGACAGAGGATTTGAGGGAGTTCAACCCAAGAGAACCCAATTACCTTCCAGTTGTAGCTGATGCGGATACTGAAAAGGTTGATCTCAAGCATCAGGACATAGATGAGAGGAGAAACTCAGAGGACTGGATGTTTGATTGTGCTCTGCAGCGTGCTGTTACCAAACTTTCCTCAGCGAGGAAGAGGAAAGTTGCATTGCTTGTGGAGGCATTTGAGACTGTGAAACCTGTTATGCCACGTGGTAGAGAGCCTGCACCGGTTATGAGTTATGGAAGACACCTTCAGACCTGCAATTAACAGAGGTAATCAACTGAATCTCTTATTAAGAAAAACTCAGCTAATAAATCTGATTTGTTGCAAGTTATGGTTATGAAAAAAGTTTAATGGTTTCTGTGTGTGGTAGTAATATGAATGATATGATTCTCCTTAGTCTGTGAGGCGGACTTGGTGTGTGCTTTGGTTTGAGACTAATGTATGAGACGATCTTATGTATTTGTCTAGTAATATGTAACTCTTTGAAACTCTGCATCAATTGAATGTTGTTGTTGTTGGTTGTTATAAGACATTGGCAGTTGTTTTCAGCCTCTAACCATATGATTTAGAACGTTCTGTTACGTAGAACAGACCATTATAAAATTGATAAAACGAAGCACTCAATAAAAATCATCCATAACCATAAGAGAATAGCAAGATTACAAGAGTATGCGAGTATAAAACCAGAAACCTAGGAGGCTAAAATTAATACATATACACACTTGAGCTTATGTCCAGATAACAGCAAAACAAATCAATAAGCTACAGTCGACTCTTAAACACAAACTTCCGTAGCTATTTTAACTAGCAAAGCACTTAGGACTTGGGGACTGAACCTCAATCATTGGTTAGCTTGTTCTCAATTATCAGACAGATATCTTCTAGTACTACATTTAAATCCAAACTACTACAAATATCTAATACGACAAAAAAACAAAGTGATGTCTCAGTACAAGAATTTTTCTGAAAATTTGAATCGTAAACTAAGCAATAGCACCAGCCAGCAAGCAGAACTCAAGATCTCGAAATAAAGACAAAAAAAAAAACAAAAGCAGTTGCAAAGGCACTCAATATTGCATAAATCATACTCAAAGATAGTAGTAAGAACAGTTATTATTCATACGCAGCTACAAGTCTACAAGAAGTGCATTGTAGAGAAATAAAGTCAACCAAAGATGTCCTCTCGATCTCCCTCAGCCATGTCAGCATCCTCCATGTTGCTAAACTCCAAAAAATGAGTAGGTCGATGCTCCACGTCAAAGTACTCCTTCGGGTATCCAAGTCTGACGCTGTACTTCATATCCACCGCATGCTTCGTTCCCATAAAATTATAGTTCCACGATCCGTTTTCAGGAACCATATAAAACCCAAGAAAACGATCACTCAACAGCATCTGAACCTTCTCATAATGCGTGGGAACGTAACCCCGAGGATCGCTTCTCCCGCCTGCGTCCTGGTTGACTCGTCCCCATTCATATCCACTTTGAGTCAGCTTATACGCCGTCAAAGAGCACGAACCCGGAGTAAAACTGCACGTCATGACGATGCATTTTTCTCCATCCCATCCCCTCTTGTTCTTCTCAAAAATCCGGGAATGAGAGACAACATCCTGCGGCGAGAGCTCCGGAAGCTCGTTGGGCTGCGTGTGCAACCACCCCAATGGCTCGAGTTCGTTTAATAAATCATTCTCAGGGAGAGACGACGGCAAGTGAACAGCCTGGGAGCTTCCCCGCTGCGGCACCATCACAACGCAACGAATCTCCTTCACTCGAGGGTTATCCGGAGGGCTGATACCGTACAAGTATCCAGCTATTTGGGTGCGGAGATCCGCTACGCATATGAACCTCTTCAGGAGGTTCTTCGGCATGATGTACGTGTATCCGGACTCGTTTACGTTGTCCGAGTTCACGTAGATGTGGTTGACTCTTAGGTAGAGGTTGGTTGCTGATATTGCACGCACGCGCCAGTCCGTCTTGGAGCTAAACGCTGCTTGCTCGTAGGGGGTGACGGTGGAGACGATGAGCTCGTCTCCATGAACGTTTCTCGTTTTCGTTGTGACTGCGATAACCTGGCTGGCTTGTTTCTCAATCTCAGCTATCTGTTGCCTCTGTTGAGACGGCGGAGTGATCTCAGCTCCTAGAATAATATCTCTCATCTCCGATTGAGTTAGAGCGGAAGTGTTGACGTTGTTTTTCTTCGCATAGTCAGAAAGGATTAAATCTCTTAGTGCTACCTCCACCTTCACCCATTGTTCATCGGTGAGTGATGGCCAGATGTGATGCGGCTCAGTGACAACAGACTTGTCCGGCTTCAACAACATCTTAGCCTTCTCGTTATTCACATGAAGCGCACGTAGGATCAGAATAAGTCTCGAAAAGCAGGTATAAGAAGAAACACTCTTCAACCAATCATCATAGATATTGAACAAAACCATCTTCGGCTCCGTCGCCTTCAGAATCATATCGCCGAACTTCTCAATCTTGAGACAAGCCTGGAACGGAAGCTGAAGCTCGCTTCCCTTGATAACAACGTTTGGGAAGTCAAGCAAGTGAACCTCTAACGGATCCAGCATTCCTTTACGTGTGACAATGATCTGCTTCGGCTGTTCTTCAACAGGTAGAGACCTCACAAGCGCAGCAACCTCTTCAGCAGTTTTCCACTTCGCCAACTGTCCCAAACGCTTCTGACCAGCCCAAACACTCGTGTGGATAACCTTCAAAAACAGCTGTCCAGTTCTCGGATTGAAAACAAAAACCGCACCGTTGATCGGCTTAGTCGTTAGATTCCCCTCGAAAGTCTTGTGAATCGTGACGCGGTAGACATTAGTATCATCAACAAACCACTTAATCTGATTATTGAATATCTCCCCATAGTTTTGAGACGACAAGTACGGCTCCGTGGGCTCGGACGAGTACAACTGCAAACCTTTCCTTATCCTATCCCTCAACGCGTGTAGAGCCGGATTCGCCTTCATAATCTTGTTCATCGCTTGAGTCACAAGAGGCTTCGAACCAGGGAACCAATTACCAAACGCTGAATGCAAGTTATACGCCAGATCAATCCCAATCACTACGCCCGTTGGAGACGGATAGATAGACATGCTATCCGCTGTGTAGTCCATAAACTTTGCCCTGGTGTAACGCTCAATATCGTGGGAGTCGTAATCTCCCCATCGAAGCTGCACATCGATCCAGTACTTGTTATTCGCCTTCTGGTCGAAGGCTTCTTTCGACTCGGCGAGCAGGCTAGGTTTGGACATTGGCCATTTACCGGAAGCGAATAGAAGAACGTCAGCGCAAGAGCTGTTCATCTTGTAACTCTTCCTCGGATGAATCGTCTCCTTCTGGACAGTCTCTATCTCCAAAGCCTCCAGCTCATGGTCCAGCACTTGGCAAAGATCCATGACAACACTCTCGTGGATCTTTTGCCATAAATGAGCACGGAATATCTGAATCAAAGATATCTTCAGCGTAGGAATCTTTCCATGCATGAACACTCCCGTCAGGTCCAACTGCACCTGGAAACCCAAGTAAACATTCGCCCGGTTAATCGTCGGAGACCACCAGAGAGTGAATCTTCTATTCGGAATCTGGTTAAGACCAGACCTCTGCGCGTTCGTCAGCTTCTTGTACTTCATCGACTCCTCGAAACCAGACGCCTTCTCCCAGAAAAGACCCTCCCACGTTGGGAAGTAAGTCCCCTTGAAGAGGGTATGCTCGAGGATACCCTCTACGCCTCCAAGAGCTTGGATAACATCAGTTCGGTAGTTGTTCAAGTTCCACAGCTTCCCGTCATGCCTCTGGTGTGTCCACCAGAATGGGTTTTGTTTCAGGACTTGGTACTGCTTAAACTCGGTCCGCACCCTCCAGCCTTTATCATATGCTAGAGTATGCCTGTCCTTCTGAAACAGTGTGTTGATACGAGGGATCCCTCTATCCCAAGAGTCTTCAAGATCTTCTAATGTAAGACGCCTGTTTTGGGCTTGTGCTTCTTGTCTCTTTAAAGCGTACTCTGCCCACACGCGCTGCGAGTCGATAAACTCGCTTTCCCATGGCTGTATATAACGGTACAAGTTTGGTATGAGCTGGTCTTCCTCGTGGCTCATCCCGCTTCTAAAGTGGGTTACACCAACGTCCGTCTGCTTGCTGTGCTTGAGGTCGCTTTGCGGGATCAAGATATGGCCCATCGACAACATTCCCAGCCCGCCGAGTTCCTTTGGAGCGTAGAAGACAACGGGAGGAAACCGGCTAGGCATCTTTGAGTTCAGCCCTATCTTGATCCTCGTCTGGATTTTGTTCTCACACTTGACGAGAAGATCCAAAAGCTCCTGCGTGTGGACAGTGGCTTCACGGAAGTAAGTCATGAGACCAATCAGAGCTGTGTTCCACTTGTTGACTATCTTGGTGAAAGTTGTTGATCCTGACGACATGAGAATCTGCCTCAAACGATTCTCAAACGCCTTCATGTGCTCATCGTCGACCCGGAGAAACGCAGCCGCAGTCCTCTCCTTGGTCTGTTCATTCTGCAGATTCCACACACCATCTTTAGCATTGCTTTGGGCCGTCCTGATTTTGGGAAGTATCCGAACTTCAAACCCACACATGCTGAAGAGAAGGTTAGGATTATCCTTGCTGTACACAGAGACGAACCCATTCTCCCACTCCAGAGTCGTGATGCTCCGAGGCAGAATGTTCTTAATGCCCCAGAACACGCTTCTACCGAGATTAACATCGTGTTTCATCAGCCTCATTCTCACGTCTCTCGGCCAGCACTTTTTGTTATTGTATCCCACCATGTTCTCATTGTTGGGATCGGGATGCTCAGTGAGATACCGCTGGATAAGATCACGTGCCTCCTCGTGGGTGAATTTAAACACTATATGAACTCTGTCTATGTACCGAGCGTACATCCTTATGGGATGACACGTCTCAACTTTTGTATCACAAAACGTCATAAACTCGTTAGGCGTCTGCGGCGGTCCAGCGATCTCATTAGCTCGAGTCAAACCGAGAAGCAAGAGATCAAGAGACAGTCCGTAAAACTGAACGACAAACGACGCAAACTGAAGTCCTCTGATCAGACCGTGAGAGTTGGTATGACTCATATCCTTGTAAGCCAGAAGCACGTTGTTCTTGGCGCACATGTAATCTGCGAGATTGTGATCAAGAATCAAACGGAGAAGCCTGTTCAACATAGTAATATCAATCTTCTCAAAGAGCTTTTCGAACTTGGTCTGGAGCATCACCACACACTGCCCATCACTCGTGTCCCATACGCCTTGCAAGTTATTGATACCTTGACACCACTTGTAAACCAGAAGCGGCGGCGGCTCAGAGTCCGCCGGCTTGATCCAGTTTGGAAACAAGCCGCGCTTATCAGCCTCGTACCACAAGTATTGATCAAGATAAGCATCTGTAATCTTCTCTAGAGGATCTATCTCGTACACTGGAATCAAGTAGCTGTAGAGATCCATAAACTGTATCCCAACCTCTTTCATGTTACGCTGCGTGAGGAGAAGACGTTTGATACGCGTCAGAGCTTCGTGAGGATTGTCGTAAGCTTGCTCGATCAGACCAAGCTCCTCTCGCTGCTGCTGGTTCAACCTCACAGCACCACCGTATGATTCCTTCAGCCTCTCAAGCGCCAGGATGAGAATCTTCGTGTCGTGTTTGTATGACAGTGGAGGGAACGGAATCGGAGAGAACTTCCTTGACTTCAGCCAATGAAAAGTGGTCGTATGAATCGACACTGCTTCCTCTGAAGTAACGTACGGACCATCTTTCAGATAATTATGCTGCCGTTCCTGTTCCGCCTTTAGCCAAAGACGAGTCAGCCTTCCTAGATTCTTCTTACAAACAGTCTTATCAACTGTAGCTCCTCTTCTGATCCTCTCACGGTTGTAGTGAGCAACGTTCGTCCACCAATCAGCCTTAGACTTAACATAACGAAGAATCATATTCTCAACAGGTACGGGCAAACCAGGGACCTTCCAAGCGATATTAGCTTTCCAGCACCGCCACGCCTCACTAAGGTGTTGTAATATCGTCTTGGCTTTATTCTTCCTGATACCTTCAGGCATTGCATCGAGAACGTCGTGCATAACGGCAGCTCGAAGCTCCAGATCGAAATGGCTTTCGACTCTCTGCTTCGTGACGGTTTTCGCAACTCCTTTCGAGTGACGCCCCTCGAACTGACGGCCGAGAAGGTTCCCTAGCCATCGTTCGAGAAGAGGAACGATTCCTCGTAGGAAAAACAGCCACACCCGGGTCCTTTACCAACGGGACCGGTGTTGAAACGGTAATATATCAAGTGCTTTAAGTCCTTGCACATCCTGATCTGCCTCATGAGTCTGTACTTGTAACGGTACATGCCCGTCAGCTGGCCGACGTGGGAGAAAATATACTGTAGCCCGTCAGCCAGCTGGAAGGCGTCTACGTTACCGAGGCGGAACTGGACGTTTGCATCGACTACAAGCTTCGTCAGGCGGAGGATCTCCCGGCAGAGATGGAAAGCGTTCCCGAAACGAGACTTCTTCCTCTCTTTGGTGGTTAAAGTCTTCATTGGCTTTAAGTTGAAGTTGTAATCGAGATGAAGGTAGTTCAAACCCTTGCGGTGAATCAGCAGGTTCAGCATGTTATGCCCTTGCCGGCAGACTTGTAGACCCGCTTCGACCCAGTCCAGTTCGGTGCTTTGGAAAAACTTTGTAGCCGCGAGAGAGCGGAACAAGTGCTTCTTCTTGTGAGACTTAGGTGGTCTACTGTGCAGGTCGTTCAACACATAGCATTTCAAAAGCTTTTGGTAGCTGACCCGAACTTTAACAGGATAAGACTGAGGACAGTGCTCCTTGAACCACTCTGACACCAGTGGGATATCTTGGGACCGCCGCGTCCTCCCTGACCTCATATTGAAAGGCCGTGGCGCAAACAACAAAGAGATTCCAGCAAATGTAGTGTCGGTATAGAGTTGTGTGTCCTTTAGCAAAGGCTCCACTCCTTCGGGTAACGTAAAATCATCCTCCTCTTCCTCGTCATCATAATCATCATAAACTTTCTTTTTCCGCCTTTCTTTATTGGTATTGCTGCTTATTGGGTGAATCAACGGATCATAATAAAAAGCAGGAAGATCAGGATCCTCGGTCTTTATATACATAACCATAGGGCTGTGATACGCATCTAGTTTAACCTTCCTCGGCCTGTTATTATACAAATGAGGAAAAGCTATTCTGTATTCAGTTCTCAAAGGAGAGCGAATGATAAGCTTCGTGATGTCATTAAACTCATTCCAATCCTCATCCCCTTGGTCCATATCTCGGTACAAAGGCTCAAACTTAGGACCGCCGGGTATGCACATGTTCAAAGCCTTTGCTGTGAAGAAAGACTCCTTGTCAAACAAGTAAAAGTAGTTCCGATCGATTAAATTATCAGACAGCAACTGTCCCGCAAGCCTGTGAAGCGTCGCCATGATGGGAAGCGAGAGATTCCACCTCCTGTAGCTAGGACCGTTGATGAGTTTGGTCTTTACCAACGGCTTGTGGTCGTAAAACCAAGTGTAGACAGGTGAATCCTCCTCCTCGTCTAGCTCCATCTGAATCGGTTCAAGAGGCTCCACGTCAAGCAAGTTATCCGAGTAGTCAAGAGGAGGCTCCTCGTCATCAAACGGAGGAAACCTCATTCTCTTGAAGTGGCGACGGTCCCGCTTCTCCCTCCGCATCATGATCCACATAGTACCCCACTGAGCCATGTAGATAGGCTCCACGACCAACGGGATCTCGTTCACGAACGTGATGGCTCCGGTGACGTGGTACAGAACCTTCACGTCACGGACCTGCTCCCAAGGCATCGGCATGTTCTCAAGGAGCTTGAAGACGGCGTGAGGGACGAACTTGAGTGCTCCTAGGTATACGCGTTTGTCGTGGGTGAATTTCTTCGATGACATGTCGCCGTGGTCCTTGATGATCTTCCTGACGTGCTCAGGGGGCATGTCTTCCTTTTGAGTCTCCACGTGTCCGAACCTCCTCTTGTTGTCTCCATAGCGTTTCGAGTTTAGCTGCGTCCATCTACGAGACTTCTCTTCGAGCATACCATCGTTGTTGCTCGACATGGCTCGTGTTTTCGAATCCAAACGCTGAACAGAGTCGCTTTTTGTTTTTTTCTTTATCAAGGGAAACGAGTAGTAGTTATATACAAAACTCAGAGGCGGTGTGCTTAGGCGGTTATTCAAACGGCATCAGTTATTGGGCCTTTGGTTATGTGATATTTGCGATTTTGCTTGTGTTAATTTTATATAATACATAATATAATTATAAAATTTATAAAAATATAGTATAGACTTTGTATATCTTGTTTTAGAATAAAATTTTAATTAACATTGATTTATAATAATAACATTATACTACTAATTACAAAATTAATTAATGTGTTATTTTATAAAATATTTAAATTTTTAGTAAGATTTTGTCAGATTCTATCTCAACAGATTTTGTAATAATTAAAAAAAAATTCACATTTATAGTTAGTTTATTATTTTTAATATAAATAATCAAATATGTCATATTAACTAATTCTTTAAGTGGTTTTATTATGACTTGTTAATAGTAGATAAGAATATGACCATAAATTAATAGATTAGATCTTTGGAATCGGAGTCCTATCCATAACTCTTACTAAATTTTATTAGAATTTTGAAACCGTGTTTAGCTGTACAGCCATAACTTCAATTTTAGGCATGGGATCACTTTATCCCGATTCGAAAATCCGAATCAGAACGATCCGAAAATATCTGATTCGAAACCGAACCGAAAATTTATAAGTTTCTAGTTGGGTTCAAATTTCTCTATATAAAAGAACTAGAACCCAAAAGAACCGACTTGAATAGATCTAAACCCGAAAAGAACCGATCCGAATAGAACCAACCCGATAAGAACCGATTCATACCCGAGTTAAAAACAAGAAATTCTAAACTATGATTTCATGTGTTCTATTTTCTATATTTTAGTTTATGATTTAGTTGAATTTTTTTTTATTAACAATCTTTTATTATTTTTATAATATTTTCAAGTAATATGAAATTTTAAATGTCGAATTTAGAGTTTAAAAATGTTTAATATCAATTCTTAATAGTTTAGTTTTAGTTATTTTGAAATTTTCTGATAAATATGATGAATTTTGACTAAATTTTGATAGAATTCAGATATTTAGTATCTTTTTCGTATAACCCGACCCGGATCTGATACGGTTCCAAAAAATACATGTATTTTACAGGTGTTTTAGTTATAGACCCGAATCGACTTAGGTCTGGGAAGAACTGGCCGAACCAAAAAAAAAGTACTTAATTGGATCATTGGATCCGGATCCGGATCCGAAAAGAACCGACCGAATGCCAAGGTCTAACTTCAGTGATGTTTATGCTTCCCATGATACCTAACACGTTAACATAGTTTGAGACTCCTATTAACTGAAACAAGATAGATTACAACAAGGAAAACTCTAAACGATGTTAACAGTTTATATACCACTAGAAAATGGCAACTCTCAAAATTTGTTTTGTTTGTGTATTTTTAGAGGAACAACAAAAAATCTGTATACATTTTTATGTCATATTAAAACAAGAAACCTAGGAGGTTGAAATTAACCCATATAACACTTGAGTATGTCCAGACAAGAGCACAATAAAAGTCAGTAAGCTAAAGGCGACTGCTAAACCCACATACCAGTAGCTATGCAACTCAGTCGTTGGTGATCTTGATGTGAGGGATAACACCTCCACCAGCAATAGTTCATTTGATGAGAGTGATTCTCTTCACTTTCAGATATTTGCTGTCGTCTCCAGCCAACTCAAGAACAACTGCAGTTAAGTATTCGAGAATCGATGACGTGTAGACAGCAACAGTGGCACCAACTCTCCCATATGCTGAAACTCTTGCCTTGAGTTGACGGTGAGTACAACCCCACTGAAAACTGAAATTAAAGAAAAACAAAATCAACATAGAACTTGGAGCACAAAGGCAAGCTTCTCAATTATCAGACAGATATCTTCTAGTACATTTACATCCAAACTACGACAAAAAAAAAACAAAGTGATGTCTCAATACAAGAATTTCTCTGAAAATTGAATCGTATAATAAGCAATAGCAGCAGCTAGTAAGCAAAACAAAGCAGTTTCAAAAGGCACTCAAAATTGCATAAATCATACTCTACAAGAAGTGCATTGTAGAGAAATCAAAGTTTGGTAATGTTGTTATATAACCCTACAGAAAAAAAGCAAGCAAGCAAAAACTATAACTCTTAATTCATAATTTAGAAAAAACTCTTAATGCATAGAAAGAGAGAAACCAAATTTAAAATACTTGTTGGTGCTGAGATTAGTAAATTCCGGTTGTATCATATCCTAGAATAATATCTCTGATCTCCGACTGTGTCAGATCCCATGCGTTCACGTTGTTCTTCTTTGCGTACTCAGAAAGGATGAGATCTCTTAGTACTACCTCCACCGTCATCCACTGGAAATCAGTTAGCGAGGGCCAGATGTGATGCGGCTCAGTGACAACAGACTCGTCTGGCTTCAACAACATCTTAGCCTTGTCATTATCCACATGAAGCGCACGTAGGATCAGAACGAGTCTCGAAAAGGCGGTATACGGAGAAACACTCTCCAACCAATCATCATAGACATTAAACAAAACCATCTGCGATTCCGTCGCCTTCGAAACCACATCACCAAGTTTCTCAATCTTAAGACAAGCGTGGAACGGAAGGTGAAACTCGCTTCCTTTGATAACAATGTTGGGAAAATCCAGCAAGTGAACCTCAAGTAGATCCAACATTCTGTTACGAGTAACAATGATTTGTTTCGGCACCTCTTCAACAGGGAGAGTCCTCACAAGCGCAGCAACCTCTTCAGCAGTTATCCGTTTCGCCACCTGGCCGAGGAGCTTCTGACCGGCCCAAACACTTGCGTGGATAACCTTGAGGAACAGATGTCCAGTTCTTGGATTTAAAATAAAAACTGCACCATTGGTCGGTGTAGCTGGTAAATTTCCCTCAAACAAATCGTGAACTGTGACACGGTAGACATTGGTATCGTCAACAAACCATTTATTTTGACTGGTGAATATTTCGCCATAGTTTTGAAGAGATGATGACGTTGCATCGTTGTTGCTCGACATGGCTAGGGTTTTCAAATCGATCGCGAAGAACTTTAGTGAGGCTAATACTATTTCTTCGGTTGGGTCGCTTCTATTTTTATCTTATAATCAGCCAGAACTAGTATTTATATACAAAACTCGTAGGCGGTGTGCTTAGGCGGTTATTCAAACGGGTTATTGGGCCTTTGGTTATGATAATTGGGCTATAAATTATTTGCCCATAGGCCCGTAGTCATTACATTAATAATAAAGAGAGAAATAAAATTAATGTTCGTTTAGTTAATCTTAATCAACTTGTCTGGGACATAAAAGCTAAAACACACAAGTGAACAACATCTTGTAATAAAAAAAGTTAAATCCACAAGAACATCCATTACAAGAAATCGTGTAAACACAATCTTGTCTTAGAGTCACTGCGAATTGTCTAAAGCCCCTAACGAATCCCAATTCCGAGTTTTTAGGGTTTCTATCTAAATCTTCAATCTTGTTTCCTAATTAGTATCGATGTTTGAATATATTTCTTTCTCACTGCAGAGTAAAATGGCGGATACGCCTTCGAGTCCAGCCGGAGACGGCGGAGAAAGCGGCAGCGGATCGGTTAGGGAGCAGGACCGGTACCTTCCGATAGCTAATATAAGCAGGATCATGAAGAAGGCGTTGCCTCCCAACGGCAAGATCGGGAAAGATGCTAAAGACACTGTTCAGGAATGTGTCTCTGAGTTCATCAGCTTCATCACCAGCGAGTATGTTTTGTTTCTTCTTTTATCAATCTCTTGAGTTTTAGCTTAGTGAAGTCTTTAACTTTTAATCTGAATTCTATCAAAGAAAAGTGTTGGGATCTTATGTTTGATTAGTGTGAAGTGTAATGGTTGGTTTGGTTTGACTGTTATTTGTTTTATATCTAATTTGTGAATATGGAGTTAAATTTTTTTTTGTTTTCTGGTAATCAGGGCAAGTGATAAGTGCCAGAAGGAGAAGAGGAAAACTGTGAATGGTGAGGATTTGTTGTGGGCAATGGCAACGTTGGGGTTTGAGGATTACCTGGAACCCTTGAAGGTATACCTTGCGAGGTACAGGGAGGTAAGTTACATTTTGACCTCTTAACCCCCTCCTTTCTACAGCCTGTTATATAAGTTCAAACCACTTTACTTGTTGTTGTTCGGAACTGACCATGAGAGAAATGCTAGCTACTTCTTAACCCTCTTCTTCTTAGATGCATATTTGCTTGTGGAAAACTTGTGAACAAATATAGACATTTTATTTACTCTTTTTGGGCTTTTAAGTTCTTGTCATGCGAGAGACTGATTAGGTCTTTTCATTTCCATGTGTATGGTTGCTGAAACAATCCTGCTGATGCAGTTGGAGGTAAATAAAATCCCATATGCAACTTTTTTTTATTTATCCCTTCAAGAGAAGTTCCGTTTCAGAGTTGCACATTGGTGTGTTACATACATCTTGTGAAATTATGACAGGGGGATAATAAGGGGTCAGGGAAGAGCGGTGATGGATCTAATAGAGATGCAGCTGCTGGAGGTGTTTCCAATGAAGATATGCCGGTATGGTTTTGAGATTCCAATGTTATAGCCTTTTGTATGTTTTGCTATTTCTGCTCTTAGCTCCTCTGACTTCATAATTTTGATTACGCCTAGAGCTGGTGAAAGAAGTCGCAAGTAAGCTCTCTAGAGATAAAGAACAACGCCAAAATGATCAGGTAATTCCTCTATCTATCACACCGGCTTGTGTATATACCAAATGAAAGAGCATAGTAATATGTATGCATGTAGATTTTATATCCAAACATTTCACGTATTACAGTAAAAAGTATACTATAATAAACTTACCTTGTCATCATGTAGGTTTTATTGTTTTATGAAGTAGTTGTGGCTGAATCTTACCTCTTAACCTTTTCATCTCTTTGACAACGGTTTTGGCTAACGTGGAGTTTCTCTAAAATGTGTGCAGGGAAACTTAGAGATCAGTGTGGTGTTTGACAATAAAGTTAGAGATCCGGTTTTAGTTGGTTGTAGTTGAAGATTTCTCTTATTAGATATGACAACTCTTTGAAAGAAGGAAAAAAAGTTTGTCCACAAGCTCTCTCATCTCTTAGCTTCGTTTATGGATTTCAAAACTTGAATATGAATGGACTCACTTGTGCTTCCAAGTAAGCAAGAGGAGGTTGTAACTTACATTGTCCTCATTAACTTCACGTAGAATGTCGTTTAAATGAAATCCGCTAAGCCGAATTGCTTGCAAGCTCGCCTCTAGTTTATATAACCACTTTCATCTTTATCAAAGTAAGATTAAGCATGTGAACAAAAGGTCTTGTTTCTCTATTTTTGTTTAAATGCACCATCGCTGCTATAAAACTCTCCATATATAGTCTATAGTCCCACTGTTATCTATATCCGCCTGTTTCTAGTCAGATGGAACATGTTTGGAAAGCAAAAGAACACTAACAGAGAACTTCATGAACTGCGATTCGCTTCTTTAGGGTCACTGATCAGCATCTGAGGAACCAAATCTTATGAGCGCTTTTTGATACACTAGGCCATGGTTCTGATACAAAAGTCAAATGTCACCTTTTAAAACTTGCTCAGAGATGCCTTGTTCCGTTTCTGACATTATCATAACAATTCAATCAGTCTCTTAACCATTTGAAAACATGACACAAACTGTTTCTCTCTTACCATCCCACAACGTAGGGACGCCACTTAGTAAGGTCTCCCCCAACAACATGAGTGAATGTTTCTCCTATTATGGGAAGAAATCAGAACATGATCTTAACATTTTACCAAAAAAAAAAAAGAAATCAGAACATGAAGCTGGAGTTAAGACAAGAAAAGAACATGTTTTAATACCTGGTTTAAAGAAGACAGAGAGACCAAAGTCAATAGTCTTGAGTGTTGCTTCTTCAAAACCCCTAACAAACAAGAAAGTCTGAGGCTTAAGTTCTCGCAAAAAAAAAAAAAAAAAAAAAAAAAAAATCCTGTCGAAGAGCTCTCCACCTGCACAAATCTCCATCACGACATGAATAGCTACTGCGTCTTCATACGCACCAACGATCTGAATCACGTTAGGGTGCTCAGACAAGTGATGCACTATCTGAATCTCTCTTCTTACATCTTCAACGTCAACAGGGGTCGTCAGTTTCCTCTTAGCGATCGTTTTGCAAGCGACCTCTTGACCTGACTTCTTCTCCACGCAAAGAAATCTTGTCCCGAATCGTCCTTGACCTAACTTCCTCCCCCATCCGTTTCATGTGCGCCTTTTTCTTCGGCTTGGGACTCACGTCGTTGTTATTTCTCTCTAGGATACTTTTAGGTGCTTCTTCCTCATCCATTTTCACCGGAGGAGGTGGTGCGCTAGGTGTTGGTACTGCTGGTGGAGCTGGATCCAAGGCGGAGGAAGCGTCTTCATTGCGGCCGTTAACGCTCTTCTTCGTGATGTTCTCATCCCTGTTGCCTGTTAATTAAATCTATTAGCGTTTAGCTTCGGACCCACGCATGTGTTCCCCATTCAAATGTATTAAACCTAAATAAAAAAACCCTAATTATTAATTTCCTTGTCTCTGTTTCTGTATCTCTCTCAAAGCTTCTGATCGTTGTTTCTCTCCGACACCGAAACACACGAACTACTCAATAGCGACGTTACTGTTAACAAATCCAGCAACACCGAAACGTGAGATGACTACAAGACCCGGGTTGGTCCTAGCTTTTGCAGCTTCCTTTCTTGCGCCGGAAGCTAAGGTTTCTAGAAACCCTATGTAATATCTTAGGTTTTGCTTCCAAGTAAATCTCATGAGCTGATGCTGATGCTGATCAGAGGAGGAGGAGAAGAAGAGGAAATGAGAGAATAAGGAGGGTGTTCCTTCGAGGACATCCGATAAAATTGAAACTATATAGAGAAGGTTAGCATGGCCCCTGCCGAAGGATGACATGCACAAATCAAGAAATGGTCCAAATTTTTTAGTTGATTCAAAAAAAAAGAGGGTGATGATGAACAAATTAGTGGTCGTAGTATGGCCATCTGGCATGAGCCGATAACGAGATGCCGTGGGTGCTGAGGAAATATATTCAGACATTATTAGTTTGGACCTTTTTCTTTTATGAAGGTCTGGATTTGTTTCTTCTAATTCAGCCTTGACAGCACGTTAGTTACATTCCAGTTTAGCGTGACCGAACTAGATTTTAGATACAGATGTTCTGTATAGTGTTACCATTGGTTTTCCATTTGTTTCATTCATGTTTTCTGATAATGCAGAGAATATTTGGATATATTTCAAATTTTATTATTATTTATTAATAGGATAATTACTTCTATTGTTTTAAGATTTAAATGGTTTTTCCTATATTCAAATATTCTCTGCATCATTTTCTAATTGTGTAACATAATTATGCAAATTATCCCAGTGCTACATGAAGTTGGAGAAGATGCCTGACTCTTCAATTTGAAATATTCACCCCCAATTATTGTTCCAACTGTCACATTGTAAAAGCATTGGTTTATAATTTATTTCTTCTCTTAATTCCACTAGGAAAAGAGCCCGTGCGATATCGCACGGAAACTCATTTTATAAAGAATATATTATAATCTATAATTTATAATTTTATATGCCTGATAAAAAAATTAAATCATATAAATAATTAAATTTAATTTTGATGATTAAAATATGATTTACAAAGTATTCAAATATATATATATATATATATATATATATATATATATTTTATAAACCTTAATGTTTCCTTTAATTTTTTATCAAAACACATATTGCATACAATTGTGTCTTCATCCTTTTTAAGTTTTTTCATACATTTTTCACATGATAGTTATCCTCAACCATTTTTTGAACAAAATGCAATTTTTTTTTGCATGATATATAATTTTTTTTCCTATTTAATACATAATATTAAAATTATTAGTTTATAATTTTAAACAATTATAATTTATATGTTGGTAATTGTTATTTTCTATATTTATCTACCTGCTTTATTTATTGAAATGAATATTCAGAAAATTGAATATTGTAATAAATATATGTTGATTTACGTTAATATGACCCGTCTCATTTATAATATTTTTTTTTAATTTTTGGAGAGTTCTTATAAAATACCAACACTTATTATATAAACTAACACATTACTTAAATAAAACCAATATTTTTTAAAGCAATCCCACTTTGAGATGAAAAGACACCTTGTTTAGATGAAAAGTTGCAACTTTGACATTATTTTTTTCACCATTTTATTATTAGTAGATCAGTGAAAATTTGATTTGAAAAATGCATGGGGAGAGACTATTTATAGATTTTTTAAAGCCTATTTGAATAGTCACAACCCTTCAATATGAATAGTCACATTCTTCTAATACTCACAATTTTTCACTTTTTAAAAGATACTAGTGAATAGTCACAACTTTTAGACTATTTTTAAAAGGACACAACCTTACAACATATAACTTTTAGAAAAGACACAACCCTCTACACATATTTTTCAAAAGACAACCTTTCAACATAATTGAAGTTCACAACCTTCGGAATTAATTAGAAAAGACACAACCTTACAACATAGAACTTTTAGAAAAGACACAACCCTTTACACTATTTTTTCAAAAGACACAACTTTTCAACATAAGTGGATTCACAACCTTAGAAATTAATTGGAAAAGACACAACCTTCCAACATAGAACTTTTAGAAAAGACACAACCCTTTACACTTCTTTTTCAAAAGACACAACCTTTCAACATTAAGTGGACTCACAACCTTTGGAATTAATTGGGATTGCTATTATTAGTAGATATACGTTGACTAGTAAGATTAAAATTCTCAAAAAGTTAATGTTGTTATAAATTCGATTGTGTTGCACTACCATTAGCATGATTACTTAGATGAAGACTAAAAATGCCTTTTTACTGTGAACCCACGTTCATAGTATAATATTAAACATGATAAAAAGAAATTTCAACAAGAGTATGAATAAAGGTTCAAGGAAAGTAATATATTCCATGCCTTTTCACTTAGCTGTAATAACATGTCTTCTATAAATAAAATGTAAAATTAACAAGACAATGATATGTTGGAAAGAATCATGAAGCCTCCACTTTCACTTTTTTGTTAAACGAACCTTCCCTTTAAACAATGGCCTTTGTTATTGGAAGGTCCACTAATAACAAAATATAAATATATAATAAAAAACATAGTTGGGCTTTTTCTTTATTCCCCTACAATCACATGGAAACCAACATGAGTGGGTTTCGGACTTAGGAATCATGGGAGCTAACAATCATATTTGATACCGAGTTTCAGTGGTGGTAACATTTACATTTAACCATGCCTTATATATTGTGTGATATTGACAACGTATTACGACATACGTGGGATAATATTTTTAAATTAAAAAAATTTAAATAATTTTTAAGTATATTATATTAATGAATTTATTAAAACGTTTTTAAGTATGCAAAATTTTACATATACAATCTTTGTTGCTGAAAACATATATTGGTAAGGGGGAAGTGATATATTATCAAAAAAATTATATGATCGAGTTTCGACAAATATTCCTGTGTCTCGTCAAATTAAAGAACTATACTTAAAATATAGTGTTCTTTATATATTTTGTGTTTATATTCTATAGTAGTTGTATTATATATGATGTTTATACTACAATATTTGCAAGGATTTCAACCACGAACTACTTGTTACCACTTAACAACAGAGAGATCCTGCTCGGCCTCTCGTCTTCATAGCATAACTGTTTGCTATTTACAAGATTTGGAGAAAGAGAAACCATCAAACATCTATAACTCCATCTCCTATCCTACTCAAACTGTGAGATTCCTGATGACAGGTTGGTCCGAAATCAAATTCAAGCACCTGGTACACAAGACGTAACAATGGTAGCTAAAAATTACTGTTTTGGTTAAGAAAATCTATAGACTGAAGATTTTCGTCTACATGATAGTACGCAGTCGTCATATATTATTATTAATAATAGTTTTTGGTTATCACATTTTCCCTTGGTGTTCACTATCAGTATAATTCAACTAACTAGATAACAATAATGTTGAATTAATAGGCAAACTTGGATCCCTATATTTGGTCAGGTTCTATTAAACTATAGGTGGGTGTAATTTTCACCCCCTCTTTTGTGGACTTTTGATGGTTTGTTTGTCCTTCCTCATTTTGGAGTGTGCAACTGTAGTTTAGCGTATATTTTTTTTCTTGTAATCTGTTTAGTATAATTTTTCAGTCAATAAGAACTGTTTCTTCCAATTTATATATAAAATCATTTAACAAAATAGAAAATAGTATATGTATGCCATTTCTTATTCAATAAAACTATATAGGTAGTTTTCATTTCAGTAGTAGTACTATTTTGGGATACTTCCCCCCAAAAAAACGTATAAACGTTGCAGAATTAAGAGGCCGAATAACTTTTGTTACGTGAAAATCCGACTCCGTTACCTTTTTGATGCCACGAACGGTCGAAGAAGAGAGGCAACTTTGAGTTTAAGTAAAAAGCAAGATTCTATACGCTACAAAGTTGGGGTGTGTGAACTATCAACGCTTTTAGCCAACCTCATACATGAGCGAATAAGCATTATAGCCTTATAGGTAACACTTAAGTATTATTTTTGTTGAAAATGGCGAACAATAATTCCCAGCCATAGATTGTCAACTTTTCCATCTCTATCTGTCCTTTTCGTGACCTTAAATTTTCACACAATGATTTCTCTGCATTTGCTTAGTACTTACCGAAAACTTTGAATTTCAAATTTCTTTTTTTCTTATTTCATTTGAATTCCTAAAGTTTTTTTGGTACAATGAATTCCTAAAGTTGAACGTTAGGAAGAACTTTTTGTAATGGGTAAAGTTTTATAGCATGTTTGAGCAAAGAGACCATTATTCTTCGCACATATGTATAGCTACCGATTACGGTGACGTTTCACAGCCCATACTGAATCATAATGCAAGTTGGACAAGCCGAACATGATAGGCTAAATCAAGGATTTGGCTCGGCGTCACTGCATGGCCATCGATCCCCTTGGTGAGGTTAGAGCTTTTGTCACTCGAAAAGAAAAAAGTTTTTAAGTTTATCAAAAATCGTTTAAAATCTCAACTAAACTGATTATATGTTAGGCGTTGGGATGCCTTCCCTTTACACAGTTTAACACAAGTTGTATAGAATATCAAGAATCCTTCGAAAATCGGCTTGATATTTTTTTTTGGCATTCTCCAGAGCTAAATATCTTTTGAGTCGACATTTTACCAACTAATTATAATTATTTTCTTGAGGTTTTGTCATCAGTGATTCACAATGTCTCCAAAACCAAAATATTTTTGTTTGGACGTTAAAAAGATAATTAGTTTAGGATCATTGTTCAAATATAATTATTGTCCGCGTGGACAGTAAAACAAATAAGAATACTACTATTGTTATTAATCTCACCCCATGGCTCTCACCACATGCACGCATCCACCTTCCGTCTTAATTTATTGGGCCAAAAAGAGTTGACCATTTTTCCGTCCACTCTATTATTGCTGACGTAATCATTTATGAAAATTGAAAGAATTAAAAGACGGAAAGAAAATGATCAGCAATTTTTGGTGTGGACTGGATATTATATTTTCTTCTTCTTATCGTTACTTTTATCAGTTTCTTCTTGTCTCGTTTTCTAATTTCTACAGTAATTAAGATTCTATTACAAGATTCTCTGAGAAAAGAAAAGTCTAAGTTCTTTATAAAAGCAAAAGACAATTAATGGTTTAACTTTTATTTGATTGGTTAGTGTAACAATCGGAAGAATGAATTGCAGCAAGTATGAAGGTGCAATGAAAATTTGGTTCGCACCCATGAACTAGGGATAGAGCATGACAGTGATCTCCAAGGTGCGGATTGAAAGAATTTTACGGAAACGAATTTGCACTTACTGGATCATTTCTCTTGTTCGAAGAGTATCATACATTTTCATTTACCGGTGGGTTCACCGGGACCATCATTATCATCATTTGCCTCTTTTTTAAGGAGTGATCTCCCTCCAATCCTATGGAGGTGTTTATCCATATCTATAACCATCTTGCTATCTTGTGGAGCGGTCCGTTTGGGGCCTGAAGATGCAGCAGGATTCGTTTCGACGAGTTTCCGAGATGCGGATTGGATGTTAACGTCACAATTTAAGGTGACTATCTCTTCGCTGTCTGACCATGCCGGGAAGGCTACACTGACGCATTCAAACACTGTCTTGAGTTCGCTGTCATCTTCTTCTTTTGAAGACCTATCTTTGTTATCTTATGTTGTTGTAGTTGATGTTTTCAATCAAAGAGGATGGACAATTCCCTCTATCATTTGTAATCAAGCAAGTTGAAGTTAATGAAAAAGTTGTGTTTCAAAAAAAAAAAAAAGAGCATGACAGTGAATATTTAAGCTTTAAGACAAAGATACATATTTTGTAACAATTCTTTGACTGAAATAAATTTTACATTCTTTCAATTCTTTTTTGTAAAAATGAAGTTTAATTAAAAATTTAAAATCAATATTAACGTTAACAGTTTCTAAGTGTTTTTTCTACTTATTTTGATGAATTTCAAAAGTTTGTGTGGTTGTATCAGTTACTGAAAATAGGCAATTCATGTAGTTTATAAACCTTATAAATATGTCAAAACATTTTAAACTATACTTTAAAATTCAGTAATAAACCAGACTGTGGAAATAAAATAAAAGAGTAATAGACCATCTTGATGTTAACTCACCAAGTCTAGATTGTCTTTTTCTTTTTTTTGTTTCTAGCAACTCTTTATTACAGAATTTACAATGAAAATCATTGATTGGCTTAGACGGTCTATCCAACCGTATATATAGGAGAAAATGGAGTCCTGGACTATGAGTCCATCACTCAAATAGACATCAATTCAAAATATCTTGTTTTTCTATGTGAATCAAACATTAGATACACCAAAGCCACAACTGTGGTTAGAACTTCATATATCATTGTGAAGAGTTTTATTGTGGTTAGAACTTCATATATCATTGTGAAGAGTTTTAGTAAATTAATTGTAGTATTCGTTTTCTCTTCTAATAATGGTCTGCATGTGTGGATGCAGAAAATTTAATACTTAACTAGATTTTGACCCGCGCTTAGATAGCGCGGGTTTATTTTTGAAATTAAATAAATTCTTCTTATATAAGAGATAATGTATAGGTTTGAGTACATTTACCCGAGTGCACTGAACCGTACCAAACTGAGAAAAAAACTCAAAATTAAGCTGAATTTCATAAATAATCGAGCATAGAAAAAATAGAAACCAAAGTAAGGACCAAATGAGTACTTAAAATTTTAAAATACAAATTATATACCTATTAAACATAACTAAACTATTAAAAGTTTATACTATTAATAGAATTATATGTGGTAATGATCACATTTGAATAATCTATCATATATTCATATAGGATTTATTGTTAGAGCAATTATATAATAGATTATGAGAAAATAATAAATGAATTCATTTAAATTATGTAAAGTATTTATATAGTTAGAGAAATATAAGTTAAGACCAAATAAATAGTTAAGTCTAATGAAATGGTCCAACAACCTTGTTTAATTAGATTTTTTAGGAGTAGTATAGATCGAACTCTGTTATTAGATTAAAAAATATCTAACAGACATATAATTGACGTGACAATTTGATTAGTCGATTAAACCTTGCGTAAATTGTAGAGGATCCGTCCAATGTGAACGATGGAAAGTGGACATTAGAGTCAGCTTCAGAAGCAATAACAATTCAACACATGGACGTAAGATTTCAATACCAAAAACATCAACATTTAATTAGTCAACTCTGATATGGATAGAGTCAAGCAATCAAATTTATTTTTTTCGTTTGTTGGTACTGCTAACGTTTTAGGCGGGAAGAAAAAGAAGGAGACAATAGTATTGTCGGGTCCTATTGATTTATCATACAGAAAATCACATGAACTGAAATAAACAATTGCCTTATTTATCATACACAATACCGAAGATAGTTTGTATTCAATTCCTTTATTTCTTTTGTGGGAAGAATTGATTGATTGTTAATTTACCGTGGGTTTACCGGGATATCTCCATGATCTCTAGCATCCTTCTCTTCGGAGAAGGAACTGTATTACCTTCAATCTCATTTATCAGAAATGTTTCCCCTCCAAACTTTAAATGGAAGTGTAAGTCTATATCTATAACTGGTTTTCTATTTTGTGAGATATAGCGGATTTAGTTTTGACAATATTCCAAAATGTGGATTGGGTGTTAACGTTACGTACATTTCAAAGTGACTATGTACATCAAACATTCATTTTTTTATTACAAAAAAAAATCATTTTCGCTCGTCTTTAATGAACAGTACTCAATGTAATCAACTGGTGTAAATTTAGTATGTTGTCGCCGTATGTCTTTAATAGAGCCCAGTGTTACAAACACGTTACGAAGTCGGTCGATAATAAGCCAATTTCTAGTTCTCGAAACCACACGCATTTTCTTCTAAAGTTTGCAGTCATATTTCCTATAAGTCGAAAGAAACGGTATTGATAAGGAAAACAATAAATGATGCAAAGTATGTATTTCAAATTTATCGTCAATCATAAATGAAAAAATTGTGTATATATATACATCTCCACCATAAAATTCTTTCACACATCACCATAAAATTCTTTCACGTGAAAGACATACATATATAGAGAGAGCATTACTATAGTGTTATACTTATTGTATAAATCATTTTTAAAAAACAAGGGTCATTACTGTATAACACATTACATAAGAATATATGGAAATTAAGACCCCATGAAAAAAACTTGCTGGGTCACGGAAGAGAAAGAAGATTGCTGGGCTTAAAGCAACTAAGCAATATACACTGGAGAAGCATTAAAGTCTCTTACTGACCATTCCACAAGTCATGAGCCTTACTCACACCCTACAATAGGGTGTTATTCCCATACGGCCATTAATTACACTATAAAATAAATAAATACCATTGACATTGTAGTCTAGGTCTCTGGATATACATATCATGCAGTTATTATTCGCCTGAAAAAAGTCCCTACATATCAAAAATCACTAAGGAAATTTGGGAGTTTATTAGAGAGAAAAAAACTACTATGTGACTGGGTTGATGCAGTGTGGTTTAAGTATTTAACTCCAAGATACTCATTTATCTTATGGATGGCAATGAAGGGAAGACTAGCAACAGGAGATAAGATAAGAATTTGGAAGAGTAATACAAATGAAACGTGTGTCCTGTGCAATGAGCATTGGAAACTCTTGAGCATTTGTTCTTTGAATGTAGTTATTCTGCTCAGATATAGGAGGTACTAATGAAGGGTATCTTAAAGGATCAATACACGGTGAGATGGGTAGCTATATTGAGGCTCTTGAGAGATTCGACAAGATGTAAGATGCAATTATTCCTCATCAAGTATATGCTTCAAGCAGCCGTCTACATGATATGGAGAGAGCGTAATAGAAGAAGACATGGCGAGGCAAATGCTCCAGCAGCGCTATTGATAAAACTTCTTGACAAAAATACGAGGAACAAACTCACATTGATACGGATGAAAGGAGATAATAAATTTAGGAAAGGGATGCAATTCAGGTTTTACACAAGATAGAAATACTTTGAGTTTGGTTGAGTAATCATGGGGGAAGGGTTAGAGCTTAAGTACATAGTTTTTTGGTAAAAGAAACACTATAATGTAAAAAAAAATTTTCTTTTGAATTAAATTTAACATTCAATTCAAAAAATAAATCACTGAACAAAATTAAAATAAGTGTTTGCTGTATTGTCAAGAAAATCTGCTTGTTGCATCAAACTTGATTTCTTCTTCTAAATTATCTTGTTCACGTCCCTAAGTTTATTCTTATTTAATTTTCTAGTTATTATTAAAAATTTATAAGGTAGTGTGTCATGAAATTCTTAATATTTTTAATTAATGATTGTCTCGAATTAGACAACATAGTGTAGTTTTTTAATAAGTAATCAAAGTTTGACCACACTGCTAATTGAATTCATTTTTTATAAATATTTATTTTGTTTTTACATCTATTTTGACTATATCAGGATTTAAAACTTATATCTGCCTCAATAACATGCCAGGGAATAGGCATCTAGTGACTGTATTGAATGGTGAAGTCCCAATATTTTAAAAGCTCCGTAAATGTAAACACAATTCATGGTCAACTACAAGTACAAAAACAAGAACTTTTTATTATAGTGAAATAGCTGTTTTAGATAATAAAAAGAATAATTACAGCAAACAGAAGCATCCTGTCCTAATAATACCTAAACGAAGTAAAATAAAAAGTTGTAACAAAAAGAGAGGAAACATATTAAAGACAACAAAAACGGCGTCGTTGGAGGGGAATATACCGAAACAGAAAATGGAATATGTCATTGGAGTTGCTTATAAAAGCTCGTTTCAAAACGCTTACAATTTGTCCTTGTTATCAATAGCTTTAACGCTCATTTCACTTCCTCTGCCTCTCTCTCTCTCTCTCTCTCTACATTTCCCCCCAGAAATTAATGATCATTTCTCTCTGCACTCTTCTGACATATACCTTAAACACTTGATCAGATTAGTTCTAACACACGTAAAAAGAAGATTGTTGTATATTCATGTAAGTCTTTCTTTTCATTTGTGTTTTTGGATGTTTATATATAATTTGGTAACTGTCTGGATGCAAAATGATGTTAGTTAGGAGTTAGGACGATATCGAATTGTGTTCTCCAATTTTCTTGGATCATTAATTAGGATTATTCATCATGAAAACGTATTTGTCTGATCTTATCTTTCCCTGAATAGAAGACATCTGTCTGTTGAGTGCATGGATCCAATTATTCACAAACAAATTAGTAACGAAAATCATGTTACTATAATAAAAAAAGAAAAGAAAAATATAATATCTTCAATAAGTGTCTTCAATAAGAGGGAATACTATATTTAGTTTGATGACCAAGTGTGTCCGCAACTAAGACAAACCAACTTGCTGTCTTACTCTCGCACAAGTGTTGGTAACTTGGTATCGTGTCACAAGTCAACCTTTGTGGGTAACTATAGACTAAAGACAGAATAGTAATCGTTGAAAATTCAAATAAATATATGGATCTCCCATTTCCTCGTTTACTTTTAAATAATTGGTCACGTCGGCCTAAAGAAACCAAAACTAAAGGAAATTATTTTAATTACTTTTTCGGAAAATTTTAGTCGAAAAATTAGGAATCAATTATTTGAATACATAATTATTTTTATGTGTGTAATATGGCTTAACAAAATCGCTAAAAACTCTTTACTCGACTTTTATCATCAATTCATCTTCTTATATGAATCATTGTTACTCAACGTTGCTAATATTGAGTTATTAATGACATTACAGAGGTGAACAAGAATGGCAGGGGATCAGTTAAAAGTGTTGAATGCACTCGATGTAGCGAAGACGCAATGGTACCATTTTACAGCCATCATAATCGCCGGAATGGGATTCTTCACCGACGCTTACGATCTCTTCTGCATCTCTCTTGTCACCAAGCTCCTTGGCCGCATTTACTACCACGTCCCAGGCTCCGCAAAGCCCGGGACTCTCCCTCCCAATGTTGCTGCTGCCGTCAACGGCGTTGCCTTCTGTGGAACCCTAGCCGGTCAGCTCTTTTTCGGGTGGCTTGGTGATAAGCTCGGGAGGAAGAAAGTATATGGAATGACGTTGATGGTCATGGTCCTTTGCTCTGTCGCCTCTGGTCTCTCTTTCGGACACGAGCCAAAAGCCGTGATGGCCACGCTATGTTTCTTTAGGTTTTGGCTAGGGTTTGGGATTGGTGGTGACTATCCTTTGTCCGCAACAATCATGTCTGAATACGCTAACAAAAAAACTCGTGGCGCGTTTGTTTCTGCCGTTTTCGCTATGCAAGGGTTTGGGATCATGGCTGGTGGCATCTTTGCTATAATTATCTCCTCTGCTTTTGAAGCTAAGTTCCCTGCCCCGGCCTATGCGGAAGATGCCTTGAGATCCACGATTCCTCAAGCAGATTTAGTATGGCGTATAATCTTGATGGTTGGTGCTATCCCTGCGGCCATGACGTATTACTCAAGGTCCAAGATGCCTGAAACCGCAAGATACACAGCTTTGGTTGCTAAGGACGCAAAGCTGGCTGCTTCAGACATGTCTAGGGTTCTGCAAGTGGAGATAGAGGCAGAACAGGAGAAAGTGGAAGAGATCTCAAGTAATAAGTCCAAAGCCTTTTCCTTGTTTTCCAAGGAATTTATGAAACGCCATGGGCTTCATTTGCTAGGTACTACATCCACCTGGTTCCTTCTCGACATCGCTTTCTACAGTCAAAACCTTTTCCAGAAGGATATTTTCAGCGCAATAGGGTGGATACCTCCGGCTCAAACCATGAACGCGATTCAAGAAGTTTTCAAGATTGCACGCGCGCAAACTCTCATTGCCTTGTGTAGCACGGTACCTGGTTACTGGTTCACAGTTGCTTTTATAGACGTCATTGGAAGGTTTGCGATTCAGATGATGGGATTCTTCTTCATGACGGTGTTTATGTTTGCTTTGGCTATTCCGTACAACCACTGGACTCACAAGGAGAACCGAATTGGATTCGTTATCATGTACTCTTTGACGTTCTTTTTTGCTAACTTTGGACCCAATGCTACAACCTTCGTTGTACCGGCGGAGATCTTCCCAGCCAGGTTCAGATCTACCTGCCATGGTATCTCTGCTGCATCAGGAAAGTTAGGTGCCATGGTTGGTGCCTTTGGATTCTTGTACTTGGCTCAAAGCCCTGACAAGAACAAGACAGACGCAGGATATCCTCCAGGGATTGGAGTCAGAAACTCGCTTCTCGTGTTAGGTGTTGTTAACTTCTTGGGCATCCTCTTCACTTTCTTGGTGCCTGAATCTAAAGGGAAGTCGCTCGAGGAAATGTCCGGTGAAAATGAAGACAATGAGAACACAACAAGTGATAGTAGAACGGTCCCCATTGTGTAGTTTGATTTAATAAGTCTTTTTGTTTCTATCAACTTAAGTTGTTCTTCGTTTGATATTTTGATATTTTGATGTTTGATATTTTGATGTTCTAACGCTATTGAAATCAAAATGTTTGTGTATCGATTTTAAAAAGAAATGTTCTTCTTCATTGTTTTTTTATTAATGCAACAAGTGAGGTAGTTACTGAAATCCAGTGCCGAATAATAATTACTGAATTAGTAGTTAAATATCTGAATGGTGAATTGATTGTTACAAACCTAAGATTTATGAGTTACACATGGTCAATAAATTTTAATAATCCTTTCGGATTTTACATATGGATGAATGGAGTAGCATAGATTGATGGACTAGGCATAAATTCAAAATATCTTGTATATATTTTTCTACATGAATCAAACATTAATGATAAGATAACGCCGGAGCCACAACTTCTTGTGGTCCTCAATCTATTTATCAAGCTTTTCCTCTTAGGGGGATGCTCTAATTTGTACTCATATACTTTAATAAAGTCTAAACGTTTCAAAATCAACTCCAAAAAACTGGTTATAATCTCATGATGTGAAGGGTACTAGGATTGTATTCGTTTTCTCTTGCTATTAATGGTCTCCATGTGTGGATGCAGAGGATTAAACGCTTCATCTAACATCATTATTCGTTTTCGCTTGCTATTAGTGGTCTCCATGTGTGGATGCAGAGGATTAAATGCTTCATCTAACAGACATATAATTTACATAATAATCGTGTGATTAATTGATTAGACCTTCCGTAACTAGAAAAAGGATCCGTCCAATGTGAACGATGGAATTATGGACAGAGAAGTCACCTTTACAAGCAATAACAGACATAAGCTACTCTGTCTCCTCACTTGGCAATGTGTGATCTACCTCATCTGGACTGAGAGAAACAACCGCCTCCACCGCAATACATTCCGATCACCGGACTCAATCTCTTCTCTGGTCATCTCTACCATCAGAACAAAAATTGCCTCCATCAGATTATCCTCACCACCTCTCTCATCAGCGCTCTTCAATATTTGGATGTCTTCACCATGAAGAACTCCCTCTTTCAGCATTCCGGGCTCAGGTTCGCACTTCATCTCTCTCAGCTGGTCTCGCCGAATCTCTGCATGACTCATAACGAAGATGTATCGACAATTCCCCTCTTTCTCGACTGGTTTCTTAAAATGGGCCTCCTAAAAGGATTTCTTTTTGTTGTCTTTAACTAATGGGCTAGACCCAAGAAACAAATGCCTGGCTGGGCTGTAGTCTTTATGTACGTTTTCTCTTTTAAGTTAATAGCAAGCCCTTTATCAAAAAAAAAAAAAACATTTCAACACATCGACGTAATATGTCATACCAAAGACATCAACATTTAATTAGTCAACTCTGATATGGATAGAGTCAAGCCATCAATTTTAATATATTTTGTTTGTTGGTACTACTTGCTAACGTCTAGGCAGGAAGAAAATAAAAGAATACAATAATTTATAAACAGTTTTTTGAAACCAAGTTTCTAAAATATACTAATAATTTATAAGTAAGTAACGAGGAAATCAAAACATTTTTACTATTCTCAAAAAAAATCGCTTTGGGATCGTAATCATCGGTCGAACACAGGAACCCATAATCCATCATATCATCTAAAAATAAATATCGTTTTTGCACCATGCGAAGAACGTAAGGCCTTGAAATCTTGTGTTTTTACAACAAAAGTCATCATGAATTGAAGGAATAACATCTTGAAATGTCATGAAAATTGAATGATAGTTGAGCAATCAGGTTGACAATTTTCCATCTGTAGAAGCTTGGAAATATGTAGCTCGTAAGTCTGTAGCTAATTTCATGTGCTTATGTGATTTTTTCAACGTAGCATACGTACTATATTAGTTGTAAATTTGTTTACCATTTTATGCGTTTTGCTATGTAATCGAAACGGTTTAGCAGCAGATAGATATGCATTATTATTCCAATATGTTTTTAGTGTACCATAAACCAGCATTTTTATGGATCAAACATTTCAGTTTTGGGTCTTCTTTAATAAAATAGATTATGAAATCAACTGGTGTAGATTTCATAATGTTTTCGCCAAATGAAAAGAAATTGTGATTGTATAACTCCATCACGAAATTATTTCACGTGAAAGACATGTATATAGACTATAGAGCATTACTAAATACTCTCTCTGTTCCTTAAAATTACATATTCTAAATTTTTCACACATTTTAATAAAACATATTAAATTTATATATTTTTTTGTGTTTATCTTTTTTCATAATTTTAAACCAATAAAAATTCAACTAGTGCAATTAAGTTTTTTGAAGTTTGCAATTAATTAATAAAATATGTATTGAAAATGTAAAAAATAGATTTTTTTGAAACAAGATTTTTCTCTATAATATGTAATTTTAGGGAACGGAGGGAGTAGTATTATTGTATTTTTTTTAACACCATTGAATTATTTTATAAATCATTAAAAACGAGGGTCATTATTGTATAAAATATTACTACATAATAATAATAGATGGAAATTAAGATGCCATGAAAAAAAAACTTGTTGGGTCACGGAAGAGAAAGAAGGTAGCTTGCTGGGCTAAAACAACTAAGCAAGATACACTTGTATTTCTGGAAATGCATTAAAGTCTCTTACTTGTCAGATACGAAACATACCATTCCACAAGTGATGAGCCTTACAATAGGTGTTATTCCCATACGGCCTGGCCATACCCAAATAAGTACAGTTGACATTGTAGTATGTACTCTGTAGATATAGATATCATGCAGTTACTCTTCTTTCACTTTAAAAAAGTTTTGTACATATCAAAAATCACTAATTTTTTTTTAAAAATTGTTAAAATAACTTTTTGCCGTAAAATAACTGCTTGTTGTATCAATGTTGATTTCTTCGTCTAAATACTTTTGTTCACGTCCCTAAGTTTATTTTTATTCAAATTAAAAGTTATTATTACAACTTTATAAGATAGTGTGTCATCAAATTCTAATATTTTAAAATTAAATGATTGTCTCGAATTAGGCAAACATAGTGTAGTTTTTTATAAGTAACCAAAGTCTGACCACACTGCTAAATGCTAACTGAATTCATTTTGTTAGAATTTTTTAAGAGAAATTTACTCTCAGAGACACATTCCAAGTTATGAATTACTCTCATAGACACTTTGGCCCAAGTAGACACTTTCTCTTAGTAAATTGTCATAACTACCCCTTATCTATGTAAAGAATAACTATTGGATAAGTGTCTAACTAGATCGTAAACCAAGAAACTGAACCAACCGATTTTCTCATTTTCATTATAACGATTAGAAAACTAGTGAGGAAAATAAAAAATTTCGAAATATAATAAAATCTTTTTCACTTTTGTAAGACAGATCCCCTTTTCAAAATCGATTACCCCCAGATATGAACCCTAATTTTGGCTCTTTACCAACTTCTACTAAAACTACAGATCGATCCGAACCCTAATCCACTTTCTCAAATTCGACATCTCCATCACTTTGTTGAAGCTTTATGTCTCCACTTCTAGCTTTTATTCGATCTGAAACTGTTCCGCCAACTCTTCATACTCGACCATTGGTGAGTCACACCATGAATTCAGAAACTCCAATCCATTCTCAATCATAACTCTATGTTCCTAATTTCATAGATATATCTAACAGATTCATATATGGAAAGTTAATTTCTTGTCTGATTTTTTATCTTGGTTCATGAGGGTAAAAACAGTGGTGGAGGTGGCTACTCGAGAGGAGGAGGTGGTGGTGGATGCCGTTGTGGTGGATGTGGATACAGAGGTGGAAGACGTGAGGATGAAGAGCTGGTGGTGATTATGGATGCCGTGATGGTGGATGCTATGGTGGTGGATGTTGATACGGAGGTGGAAGACGTGAGGAGGAGGATGTGGTGGTGGATGTCGTGGCTGTGGATGCTGTTGTGGTGGATGTGGATACAAAGGTGGAAGATGCGAGGAGGAGGAAGTGGTGGTGGATGCCGTGTTGGTGGATGTTGTGGTGGTGGATGTGAATATGAGGTGGAAGACATGAGGTGGAAAAGGTGGTGGTAGATACGGTGTCCACAGAAAATTTTGTAACATTTTCACGTCCACATAAACTGTGTCCACAGAAGTGTGTTCGACCACTGAATTGTGTCCACAGAAAAGCTTAATCGTTGTTTCATGATAATGATGAATGATGAATGATTTTATAGAGAAATTTTACTAAATGACGAATTAGATCCATAATTCATTGATTCACAAAAAAATTTCTTCTTTATTCAATTTATAAATATCTAAATCGAGTATACAAGAAGTTAATAAACAATTCTCATTTTTTTCTTAGACAGACAAAGAAGGCAATTATTTTCTATAACATTCGATAAAATCATGTTATCAACGCTTCTCTTGTCTACCAATTTGTTTGTCCACATATATGGTGTCCACAAATTGTCTACGAGAAACCTTGTCCATGAGAATTCGTCCACAAAAACTCGCCCACAAATCAACACATCTCCGGATCGTTGGATTTGCTTTCTTCAAAATGATCTGACGTTCACGATATATTCTCATAAACTCATATATCTAATTTTTTGTTTTATTGCTTTATCCTTTATTGCAATTACAAGGTAACTGGTTCTTTTTCGGTTTGCTTCCTTAAAATAAGTATATTTCTCTTTAGTAATAACCAAGGTTATTTCCGTCTCAATAAAGACAGCTGGCAGGAAAAAGTGTGTCAAAGTTGCTTTGTGTCTTATAGAGTAAACAAAACTCACAATGTGTCTTTTTATGTAAGTCTCTCATTTTTTAACCCCTATTTTGACTCTATTATGATTTAAATTTTATATCTGCCTAAATAGCATGCCAGAGAATAGGTATCTAGTGATTGTACTTAATGTTGAAGATCCCAATTTAATATTATAAAAATACATCAAAACCTCCGTATCTAAGTACAGTTCATGGTCAATTACAAGTACAAAACAAGAACTTATTATTATAGTAAAACAGCTGTTTTTAGATAATAAAAGAATAATTACAGCGAAATAAAAGTTGTAATAAAAAGAGAGAAAAAATATTGAAGATAGAAAACGGCGTCGCTAGAGGGAGAATATACCGAAACATAAAATGGAATATCTCTTATAGAGTCGCTTATAAATGGTCGTTTCAAAACGCTTGCACTTTGTCCTTGTTCATCAACAGCTTCAACGCTCATTTCACTTCCTCTCCTTCCATCTCTCTTCATTTTCCCCAGAAATAGAGGAAACTAGAGGACCTTTCTCTCTGCACTCTTCTGACATATACCTTAAACACTTGATCATATCATATCCCACACACATAACAAGAAGACTGTTGTATATTCATGTACGTTTTTCTTTTCATTATGTTTTCGGATGTTTATATAAAATTTGGCAATTGTATGGTTGCTGAATGATGTTATTTTGTCCATTCTGCCTCTTCTATCTCGGTTAGGTATTTGTCAGTAGTGATTTTGGATCAATCTGAGCTTCATTTGTTTGTGATTCTCTTATTGTTGCTTTAAAAAAAAAATTCAAATTATGTTTTCCAATTTTCTGGATCATTAATTAGGATTCGTTTTCTTGAAAACGTATTTGTTTGATCTTATCTCTGCCTTAATATAGACATTTTTTATAAGTGCATGAATCAGATGATTTACAAGCACATAAATAACGAAAATTATGTTACTCTAATAAAAAGAAAATAAAAATATAATGTCTTCAATAAGAGGAAAAACTATACTCCGTATTTAATTTGAGGAGTAAGTGTATCCGCAATTAAGACAAAACAACTTGCTCTCTTACTCGTGAGAAATTTTGGTATCGTGTTCAGATTCAAATGTCACAAGTCAACCTTCGTGGGTGACTATAGAGTAAAGATAATATAGTAATCGTTGAAAATTCATATAAATATATAGACCTCCCATTTCCTCGTTTACTTTAAAAGATTTGTTACGTACGAGTGAAGAAACCAAAATAATATAATCAATTATTAATTTATTTTGGAAAAGTCGAAAATCTTGGAATCAATTTTTTGAAAACAAGTTACATACTTAGTTACTTTCATTTCTGCATAATACGGTTTAATAATAAATAAAACACTTGACATTTGTCATCCCTTCATTTTCTTTTATATTATGTGAATGCTTATAATTAAGTTATTTTACATGTAGACTATGTAGTTTACTAATGGCTTTAGAATCGCCAGTTACCACCTTACTTCAGGCTTGATTAACATACCTTACTTTTTTTTTTCTTTCTTATTTAGGTCAACATACTTTTTGGCTTATGATTATGAGATAAACGAAATGAGAAATGAGAAATGAGAAATAAAACTCATATACTATAGTATAACATTAAATTTCAAGTGGGGTTTAAATATTTAATTCTTTTGCTTTTAAAAT
Organism: Brassica rapa; assembly: GCF_000309985.2. NCBI lineage: Eukaryota > Viridiplantae > Streptophyta > Magnoliopsida > Brassicales > Brassicaceae > Brassica > Brassica rapa. Next base: position 3,481,055 of record NC_024799.2, on the reverse strand, counting down.
TGCCTAACTTAATTCCAAGTTGGCCAAGTGCTTTAATGTTTGTAACGAACTCTTTCTTAGTTCCAAGAGATAGTTTTTACTATTATTTGAAAATCTACGAGCAGTCGTTCTTATATGATTCATACTACTAAAATTTGCTAATATTGAGTTCTTGATGAAATTACAGAGGTGAACAAGAATGGCTGGGGATCAGTTAAAAGTGTTGAATGCACTCGATGTAGCGAAGACGCAATGGTACCATTTTACAGCCATCATAATCGCCGGAATGGGATTCTTCACCGACGCTTACGATCTCTTCTGCATCTCTCTTGTCACCAAGCTCCTTGGCCGCATTTACTACCACGTCCCAGGCTCCGCAAAGCCAGGGACTCTCCCTCCCAATGTTGCTGCTGCCGTGAACGGCGTCGCCTTCTGTGGAACCCTAGCCGGTCAACTCTTTTTCGGGTGGCTTGGAGATAAGCTCGGGAGGAAGAAAGTTTATGGAATGACGTTGATGGTCATGGTCCTTTGCTCTGTCGCCTCTGGTCTCTCTTTCGGACACGAGCCAAAAGCCGTGATGGCCACGCTATGTTTCTTTAGGTTTTGGCTAGGGTTTGGGATTGGTGGTGACTATCCTTTGTCCGCAACAATCATGTCTGAATACGCTAACAAGAAAACTCGTGGCGCGTTTGTTTCTGCGGTTTTCGCTATGCAAGGGTTTGGGATCATGGCTGGTGGCATCTTTGCTATAATCATTTCCTCTGCTTTTGAAGCTAAGTTCCCTGCCCCGGCCTATGCGGAAGATGCCTTGAGATCCACGGTACCTCAAGCAGATCTTGTATGGCGTATAATCTTGATGGTTGGTGCTATCCCTGCGGCCATGACGTATTACTCAAGGTCCAAGATGCCTGAAACCGCAAGATACACAGCTTTGGTTGCTAAGGACGCAAAGCTGGCTGCTTCAGACATGTCTAGGGTTCTTCAAGTGGAGATAGAGGCAGAACAGGAGAAAGTGGAAGAGATCTCAAGTAATAAGTCCAAAGCCTTTTCCTTGTTTTCCAAGGAATTTATGAAACGCCATGGACTTCATTTGCTAGGAACTACATCAACATGGTTCCTTCTCGACATCGCTTTCTACAGTCAAAACCTATTCCAAAAAGATATTTTCAGCGCAATCGGGTGGATACCTCCGGCTCAAACTATGAACGCAATTCAAGAAGTTTTCAAGATCGCACGCGCGCAAACTCTCATTGCCTTGTGTAGCACGGTACCTGGTTACTGGTTCACAGTTGCTTTTATAGACGTCATTGGAAGGTTTGCGATTCAGATGATGGGATTCTTCTTCATGACGGTCTTTATGTTTGCTTTGGCTATTCCGTATAACCACTGGACTCACAAGGAGAACCGAATTGGATTCGTTATCATGTACTCCTTGACGTTCTTTTTTGCTAACTTTGGACCCAATGCTACAACCTTCGTTGTACCGGCGGAGATCTTCCCAGCCAGGTTCAGATCTACCTGCCATGGTATCTCTGCTGCATCAGGTAAACTAGGTGCGATGGTTGGTGCGTTTGGGTTCTTGTACTTGGCTCAAAGCCCTGACAAGAACAAGACAGACGCAGGATACCCTCCAGGTATTGGAGTCAGGAACTCGCTTCTCGTGTTAGGTGTGGTTAACTTCTTGGGTATTCTCTTCACTTTCTTGGTACCTGAATCTAAAGGGAAGTCGCTTGAGGAAATGTCCGGTGAAAATGAAGACAATGAGAACACAAAAAGTGATAGTAGAACGGTCCCAATAGTATAGTTTGATATAAGAAGCCCTTTGTTTCTATTTTTCTCTTGTCTTCTTGTTTCTAGCAACTTAATTTGTTCTTCATTTGATATTTTGATGTTCTAATGCTATTGAAATGAAAATGTCTGTGTACCGATTTTAAAAGAAATATTCTTCTCTATCGGTTGGTTCAGGGCAACAAGTGAGGTAGTTACTGAAATCCGCCGAAAAATTGTGATAATTACTTTATTAGTAGTTAAATATCTGAATTAGGATTTCATTGTTCCAAACCTATGATTTATGAGTTACACATGGTTGATCAGTTTTACCCTTTAAGATTTTGAGCAAATTAGCTCAATATACTGAAAAATGTGGAATACCATCAGTTCAGTTTTTTTTCCTTCCATTTAAAAACGTTTGCCTTCTTTCAAGATAAGTAGACTAAAAATGTACCATCACCTCTTATTTTTGTTTGAAAATAAATTTTCATTTAATTTACTAATGGCTTCATATATGCCTGTTAACTTTCTTCAGGTTTTGTCAACATCCTCTATGGTTTGTAATCGTGAGATCAACTAAGCTAGAAAAACAAACAAGTTTTATATTAATATATAATTATGTTACACAAAATTTACAGTTGGAAGTCATGAGCCTTACTATCACTTTACAATAAATATTTATTTCACGTTTTGTTGTGTGAAAATGCCTCTTGAAAATCTGTAGAAAAACTCTTTTATGTTAGGATTGGAAAAGATCACTGTAATCTCTTTGTGGTTCAGTTATGCAGTCTCTCTTCTATGTTGCAATCATTCTAGAATCAGTGAATGATTTTCTAGCAAAAATATATTTATTTCTATACATAGTAAAAATGATAAAATTATTCTATTAAAAACCATTAACACTGTAGGCTGTTTCTGTAGATATGTTCATCCTGCATTTCTGCTCTTTTTACTAAAACAAAGTTAGATACATATCTAATATTACTAAATAAAAATACATTGGCATGATATAACATTTTGGGCATAAACTGTCAACAAAATAAATGTTTGTTGTATTAATCTTGTTTCTTCTTCTAATTTTTTTTGTTCACGTCATTGAGTTATACAAATTATTACTAAAATTTCATAACATATTTGTCAAGCAGAAGATTTTTTTAATAAGTAATCAAAGTTTGAACACAGTCCTAATTGAAACTTGTTTCTTCTTCTAATTTTTTGTTCACGTCATTGAGTTATACAAATTATTACTAAAATTTCATAACATATTTGTCAAGCAGAAGATTTTTTAATAAGTAATCAAAGTTTGAACACACTCCTAATTGAAACTTGTTTCTTCTTCTAATTAATCTTGTTTCTTCTTCTAATTTTTTTGTTTTAAGAGTGTACGACATTTTACTTATTTTATTTTATTTTTAATTTTTTGGACAAAATTTTACTTATACTTTATTAGTATTTGAAACTTATATCTGCCTAAACCGTATGGCAGGTAATAGGTATCTGGTGATTGTATTAAATAGTGAAGTTCCCAGAATTAAAATTTTGCGTTTTGCAAGCATTAAACTCTCCGTATCAGAAAACAAATCATGGTCAATACGGGAAAAACACCAAGAACGTGTTATAATATTGGACCAGCTATGTTTTCAATGATAAAATATAAATATTTGCAGCAAAACAGAACAGCCTGTCCTAGTTGAATATCTCATATATACTTGCTTATAAATGGCGGTTTCAAAACGGTTGCACTATATATCCTCCTTGTTCATCGATCAGTAGCTTCAACGCCCACTTCACTTTCTTTGCCGCCATCTCTACATTTTTCCCAGAGATCAGATCATTTCACACGTAGAAGAAGATTGTATATTAATTTAAGTCTTTTTGTTTTTCATTAATAATGTTTGTGGATGTTTATGTATAATTTGACAATCCATACCTTTTTTAAGGATGAAAAATAATGTTAGTCAATCTGATTTGATTCTACTATTGCTCTTTTAATCAAGCTGTGTTTTCCACTTTCTTGGATCATTATTACTATAAGTTCTCTTGTAGAGTTTTAGACTTGGATCTTACCTCTCCCCTTCTAGAAATTTTTGTTTTGTTTTGGATTAATTCATAGGAAATTAGGCCTTAATTCATATACATGTATAGACAGACCTACCACATCATCGTTTACTTTTTAAGATTTGGTTACGTGGAGGTAAAGAGCCATATCATCTTTTCCCGAAAAATGTAGAGCATATAACTTATGAATTACACATCACTATTTTCATGTCTGTATAATTGCTTAACAACAAAATTAGTTCAAAAAAAAATAATAATAATTGCTTATCAAATCTTTATAAAATTAAAAACAATGGAGTTGTCTTTAGTAAATGAAACTTTTTTAGTAATATTTGAAAATATACGATCAGTCCATTATTTAGATGTTCGAGCTTTAATATGCTACTAAAAAATTACTAATGTTGATTTTTTTTTTGATGAAATTACAGAAGTGAAGAATGGCAGATAATCAGTTACAAGTTTTGAATGCACTTGACGTAGCCAAGACGCAATGGTACCATTTTACTGCGATTGTAATTGCTGGAATGGGATTCTTCACCGATGCATACGATCTCTTCTGCATCTCTCTTGTCACAAAGCTACTCGGCCGCATTTACTACCACGAAGAAGGCTCCCATAAGCCAGGGACTCTCCCTCCCAATGTTGCTGCTGCCACCAACGGTGTTGCCTTCTGTGGGACCCTTGCCGGTCAGCTGTTTTTCGGGTGGCTTGGTGATAAGCTCGGGAGGAAGAAAGTGTATGGCATGACGTTGATGATCATGGTTCTTTGCTCCATAGCCTCTGGTCTCTCTTTTGGAGACAAACCAAAAACCGTGATGGCCACGCTATGTTTCTTTAGGTTTTGGCTAGGGTTTGGGATTGGTGGTGACTATCCTTTATCCGCAACAATCATGTCTGAATACGCTAACAAGAAGACACGTGGAGCGTTTATCTCAGCTGTTTTCGCAATGCAAGGGTTTGGGATCATGGCTGGTGGCATCTTTGCTATTATCATTTCCTCTATATTTGATGCTAAGTTCCCAGCGCCGGCCTATGCGGATGATGCCTTGAGATCCACGGTACCTCAAGCAGATTTTGTATGGCGTATAATCCTCATGTTTGGTGCTATCCCTGCGTCGATGACGTATTACTCAAGGTCCAAGATGCCGGAAACCGCGAGATACACAGCTTTGGTTGCTAAAAACGCACAGCAAGCTGCTTCAGACATGTCTAGGGTTCTGCAAGTGGAGATAGAGCCGGAACAGATTTTGGAAGAGATTTCAACGGATAAGTCCAAATCCTTTTCCTTGTTTTCCAAGCAATTCATGAAACGCCATGGACTTCACTTGCTTGGCACTACATCAACATGGTTCCTTCTCGACATCGCTTTCTACAGTCAAAACCTTTTCCAGAAAGATATTTTCAGCGCGATCGGGTGGATCCCTCCGGCTCAGACCATGAACGCGGTTCAAGAAGTTTTCAAGATCGCGCGTGCGCAAACCCTCATCGCCTTGTGTAGCACGGTTCCTGGTTACTGGTTCACAGTTGTGTTCATTGACGTCATTGGAAGATTCGCCATTCAGCTGATGGGATTCTTTTTCATGACGGTCTTTATGTTCGCTTTGGCTATTCCGTACAACCACTGGACTCACAAGGACAACCGCATTGGATTCGTTATCATGTACTCCTTAACATTCTTTTTTGCTAACTTTGGACCCAATGCTACAACATTCGTCGTGCCGGCAGAAATCTTCCCAGCTAGGTTCAGATCAACATGTCATGGTATCTCTGCCGCATCAGGAAAGCTTGGTGCGATGGTTGGTGCGTTTGGATTCTTGTACTTGGCTCAAAGCCCTGACAAGAACAAGACAGACGCAGGATACCCTCCAGGGATTGGGGTCAGGAACTCGCTTCTCGTGTTGGGTGTGATTAACTTCTTGGGTATTCTCTTCACTTTCTTGGTGCCTGAATCCAAAGGCAAATCGCTTGAAGAAATGTCTGGTGAAAATGAAAGCAATGAGCAGAACAACAACGATAGTAGAACTGTCGAAATGGTGTAGTTGAAATATGTCCTTTGTTTTTTTTTTGTTCTTGTTTTTTTGACAACTTAAGTTCTTCTTCGTGTGATATGTTGATGTTCTAATGCTATTGAAATCAAATTAAATGTTCATGTATCGATTTCAGGTCAAATCTCTGAGTAAATAATATTTTTGGTTTTGTTGAATTTTTTTGATTTATATAACTACGAATGTGTAATTGATAGATAGTAAAACCGGTTGAACAGAGGAACAACAATTGACATTTAAGCTCTTCAACCCAAGGAAGAAGTAAGCTCACAAAGACATGAAGCTAGGCTTTAATGTAATAACCTAGCTTGCGATAAATTTTTTTAAAAATACATATAATCGTGAGAGTTTTTTATTTTGCTAAAATTTGAATAATCGTGAGAGTTAGAGACGTTTCGACATCTAATTTGGGACAATATACGACAAAAAGATAAAAAACCAAAATTAGACTAAAGATATTCACTAGTGTTTAGTGTAGATTTTTCTTTTTTGTTAGCGTTTAGCGTAGATTTTCTAAATATCTGATTTTACCATATTTAGAGAATTATGTGGCGGAATCAATAATTAGGGAATAAATAATCAAGAATTTGAGAGAAAGAAAATCTAACATTGATAAAAAATTTACTAAAGAACAACGAGTAATAATGCATTCTCTTATATTTCTAAAAAAATCACCTTTCATAAAAAATAATTTTTCAATTTCATTCTCTACTATTTCTTTTTTTAAGAGAAATGAAAACAAAATTATTTATTGTCAAATATTGGATAGAACAACCATTTCTACAATTATATTCTTTTACGTTTCTTTCTTATTCGTTTTTCTTATTTTCAAAATAGTCACCAATCGGAGTCTTAGTGTTTAATGTTGTTTTTTAAACGTCTTTAAAGTCAATAAACATTTTAAAAAGTTGTAGAGTGTATTCAACGATTATAAAATAATTAAACAGGTTAAAAGAAAGTAAAAGATAGACAAATTAGTGTTTAATGTAAATTTCTTTTATGCCTAATTTTGTTAAGTAAATATACATTTAGCTTTATATTGCGTCGTCAATAATTAGAAATAAACATGTTAATATGAAATATTTTAAAACGTCTAACTTTGTTAAGTGAATATACACATTTAGGGAATTATGTTGCGTAGTTAACAATTAGAGAATAAATAGATTAATATCAGGAATTGAATGCCAATTATCTATAGAAACATGAATTTCATTTAATTTTCTAATGGAAATTAATTTATAATATTAATATATATTCCCTCCGTTTTTTAATATAAGTCGTTTTAGATAAATTTTTTTGTTCCAAATTATATGTCATTTTCGGTTTTCTATGTAAAATTTATTAATAATTAATGTTGTATGACCAATGATAATATATCTTCTATTTTTTTATTGGTTGAATTGTGGTTAGGTAAATAATTAATGATGTTTTTGTTTAGAAAATATAAAAAATTAATGGTTTTCTTAATCTACGTGCATAGGTGTAAAACGACTTATATTAAAAAACGGAGGGAGTATATTCTCAATTAACAGACTCGAGAGGCACTTGCTTCGGTAATATCTGAAAGTTTCAGGAATCTCAGTTCGCCTAGGTATGTGTTCTACTCGTTTCTTTGTCTGAAAATCTTAGATTTTGAATGAATCCTAATAAAGATCCGATACTTCCTTCGAGAAAGCGTTTTGTTTCAATAAGCTCTGCAAATGATTTTTTTGCGTATCCTGTGATTGAAAAGGAGCTTCCTTTATGTGAATTTCTTCGAAAAAGGTTTAATTTTGAGAATTCAAAAACGATTTTAAGGGTAAAGATTGGCTTTTTACAATTTCGTAGGGAAAAAATTGATAATCTTTTGATTAAGCAAGAACGATTCGTCTTCTACAGTTTCAAAAAGCTTAGATGGTATCTAGTCCAGCATAGTAGCTTGCTCTTGTATGCTTAAGGTTCCAAGAACCAACCAAGAAAGAGCATTTTTATGAAACCATTCTCGTTCTGATGTTTAGTATTGGCACTGCCACAGTTCATACTTTGACATTAGTTTTTTTCTTTTCTTTTCTCAGTTGCTTCAGCTTTATTTCCTCTTCCGGAAAAATAATACTTTGGTTGGTGGCTGTAAAGGTTACAATAATGGGAATTGAAGGTAACCACGCATATTCAAAAACTGGGAATATGGACAAGTTGTCAACTCCTCCAGGTTTTGTGTCTCAAACAACGTTTGTGCTGAGGAATGTTCACCAAGACAGAGAAAGTTCCAGGCCGGGACAAGTACAAGAGCAGATAACTGGATTCGGTATGGATGATGCTAGTTTCAAGTTGTCTCTTAGCAGCCGACCGTGGATAGTCCATGATGATCACACAAAGCCCACCTCGGAGACCTTAAAGCCAACCAAACCTGAGGTTCCCATAACTATATCTCATTCCTCTCTTTCTTTCATATAGGGTAATTTGTAGATATGTTTTTCTTCTCTTCTCTGCTCTTTTGTCTGTCAAAAACGTTAGGTTCTATGGAATGTGTGCTAAGTCACGGCTACTAGTAGACATATGAATTGATGTATAAGATGTTAGGTAAGCCAATGAGAGTTCCATACCCCTTCTAGCCGCTTATGGTTTTAGTTACTTTAGTGCCTGCTCTTAATGATTTAGGATAACACTTTGGAGCTTGATTTGTTTTACTATGCTTATAGACGTATGAGAATGCAGGTATCAAGATTGTATGTTGAGTCTTTTGCATTCTTATTCACAGGAAAGGGAAAGACGGATACAGAGAGTCTCCAAGAACGTAACCCTTGAGGAAGCTCCAGTGTTCAACCCAACCGAGGAGGTTAGTTTTTGCTTTTGCTGCTATGAAAAAAAAAAAAACAATGGGATTAAACTGCTTTTACGTTGTCTTTAGTAAACAATGATGTTAAATGGATTGTCAGGAGTTCAGTGACACACTCTCGTATATTGCTACCTTGCGTGACAAAGCTGAGCCTTATGGAATCTGTTGTGTGGTTCCTCCTCCTTCGTGGAAACCTCCGTGTCTTCTCGAGGAGAAGGAGGTTTGGGAGGTTTCCAAATTCGACACTCAGGTACAGCTCTTTGATGCTGCTAATGACACAACGATCAAAAAGGAGGCTGATGATGATGATGATGATGATAATGATGATGAGGATCATACATCGGAGGAGAACGTCAAGTTTTGTAGAGTAGAACGCGGTCCCAGGAAAACTCTGGAGACCTTTAAGAACTTTGCAGATTCATATAAGAAGAGGCATTTTAGCGTAGAGGATGAGGTTTTGGGTTCCAAGAGTTCTTCAACCCCATCGCTAAAACAAGAGCCAACCGTTGCAGATGTTGAAAAAGAGTATAGACAACTTGTTGAGAGTCCACTTGTTGAAATTGAGGTTCTTTATGGGAATGATCTAGACACCAGAACGTTTAGCAGTGGGTTTCCTTTACCTGGAGCATCTGAGTCTTGCAAGTACAAAACATCAGGTTGGAATCTGAACAATACAGCTAAGCTTCCTGGCTCTCTTCTATCGTATGAAGACTGTGAATCAGTTGGTGTTCCTCGTCTAAGTGTAGGAATGTTTCTGTCTTCCCAGTTGTGGGTAAGTTTTATAGTTTATATCAATTGAAGTTCTTGCAATGTAATTTGCTTGTTTAATCTCATATTTGTTGCTGTGCAGAAATCTGAGAAGGACAGACTCTACTCGCTCTGCTATTTGCATGTGGGAGCTCCTAGAGTGTGGTACTCTGTAGCAGGGTGTCATCGTTCTAAGCTGATGAACTTATTCCCTGAGATGTCAGGAGAACTACAGTCAAAGATGAGCCGTGAACCTGTAAGTACTTAAAACCACATTAAACATCAATACACATTACTCTTTCAAAACTCAGAAGCAAGACTTATCATAACTTTTTTGTCTTCTAATTCATTTGGCAGGTGATGATAATGTCTCCATATGCACTTAACATGGAGGGTATACCAGTGACCCGGTGTGTTCAGAACCCTGGCCAGTATGTTATCTTGTTTCCAGGGTCATGCTACTCTGCAGTAAACTGTGGCTTCAACTGTTTGGAGAAAGCAAACTTTGCTCCCATTGATTGGTTACCCCATGGGGATGTTGCTGTTCATCAGAATCAAGAGAAGAAGAAGAAATCATTAATATCGTATGATAAGATATTACTAGGAGCTGCACGGGAAGCTGTCAAACACCTTAAGGAGTACTCTCTATCCAAGAAGAAAACAGCAGATAATATGAGATGGCTTAACGCTTGTGGCAAGGAGGGTTTGTTTACCAGCATTGTTAAGGTATGTATATATGCTCACTACCTCTTCTTTGGTAGCTGTGAGGAGCTTGCTCACTACCTCTTTGCTTTTGTTTTATGTAGTCAAGGGTGAAGCAAGAGAGGAGTAGAAGACAGTTCCTTGCTAGTTCACTAAAGTCTCAGAGAATGGACAAGAGTTTTGATGACGTGAGCAAGAGGGAATGCTGTTTTTGTTTCGTGGATCTGCATTTCTCCGCTGTCCAGTGTTCATGTTCCGATGAACGTTTCTCGTGTCTGAGCCACGTGAGGAATCTATGTGCTTGTCCGAGTGGGAAGAAGAGGTTTCTGTATAGGTACACCATCGATGAGCTGAATGTTCTTGTGGAGGCGTTGGAGCTGCAGAAACTCAGCGCTATGTTCAGATGGGGGAACTTTGATCGCAACTATTATGCTTCTTCTCCTGGGATTAAAATTTCACAACCTGGAGATAAAGGTAAGAAAGCAGATGAGGTTTTGCCTTGTAGTGATAACAATAATAACACAAGGAAAGATGTTGAAGCTGGAGGGAAGGAGCAGGGTAAGACTAAAGTGAAGGCGAGGTCAGTCATGGAGATAATGAAGGGGAATGATGATGAGTCCGGGCATGTGCAACCTTGTTCTAATAAACCAAACAAGACATGCGATGGTTCTGCTGGCAACACGGCCAAGAAACCGAAGCTGGGATGAAAAAAAATGTTTTTTTTTTAATGTAGTTTTGAGTTGTAGAACTTGTAAAAGACTGTTTGTTCTTTTGCTTTGGTTGAATAGTCCTTTGTACAATATTTTGCTAGAGATTTTCCAGTGTAAGAACAAAGAAAATTCATCATTTCAAATCTATTAAAATTCACTCCAAAATCAAGTTAAATTGAATAACACCAGATTTGATTCCAATATAAAAACCATTCAGTGAATTAATTTGTAATAAATTGATAAACTGTCTTTGTTGTTTTTTTCTTTTCTTTTAACAGCAAAAACATTTACAAACTTATATTGACTATGTAAACCAAATTGGTAACTCCGCATCTATGTATAAAAACAACGATTCTCATTGTTGTTCAGTAATAAAAATCTAGTATTATTTAATTTGCTATTTTAAAAGATATATTAAAATCCAATTCTATTAAAAATATTATAAATGACAAGTTCAAGAGAATTTGTTATGATTTGAATGTGTTTTAGCAAATTTTCTTAATTTGCTATGAAAAATATTATTGTTTTAGATAGAATTCTAAAATGTTTTAATTAAAATCACAATAAATTTCATAATCAACCCAAAATTCACTAAAAATCAAATTATTTCAAGTATTCTAAAATTAGATATCATCACACACTTCAAAAAATTTAAATCATTAATACAACATGATTTTTTATGAAATTTATAAATTTGTTAAAATTAATAGGATTATTAGGCACCCTAGCCGTTAGATCTGGCTACCTTTTGCGATCGCCGTTGGTTTTCTGATAGTTGCGGTTTTATTAAACCGTCGTTCGAATGAGAAACGCCCACCACCACATTCTCTCAGCTTTTATACGCCGGAGACTTCTCAACGTCGCCTGTATCATACTTTTCTCTCGCACCAAAACCTAACACTCACTAACAGAGACTTACTCTCTCACCGCGTAGATTCACTCCTCCTAGTGATAGTATAATGGCGGACACGGACGTCGGAAACGTGAACGCAAAGGAGAAACGATCCCCGAAGCGATTGATTTTGCTGATCGGAGCTGTAGCTGTCGTCGCGGTCGCTGTGTTTCTGAATACTCAGAACTCGTCGATTTTTGATTGCAATTGCCGTAAGGTTTGGTATCTCTCTTTTAAGCTCGTGTAAGTTTCTGATTAGGGAGAGCGCGAATTGATCTTCGTCTAGCTTCGAGTTCGTGATTAGGTTTAGGTTTATAGTGTTTTGGCTAGAGATCAGCTTAGAATCTCTTCGAATCAGAATAACTAATCAGAGCCGGTCCTGAGATTTTAGGAGGCTTACGAATTAGAAGCTAAATAATCAATATATATATATACACATATTTGATTGAATTAGAAGATGAATGATCTAATAAGAGCATGATTGATAGGGTTGTTAGGGTGGGGTTCTTAGCAGAATATCTTATTTAAGAGTCGGTTCTTAGCTTTTTTCGTTAAAAGTTAAGAGACGGTTTTTTATATTCCGTTAAAAACTCTACTCTAAAAACCGTTGATGCTCTAAGTATCAACTGTTTTAATTTTGGGGGTCTGAAGCGAATGTTTCATCAGGCTATGTCCAGGACCTTGCCGCTAGAAACTTGTTGGAGTTCTGTTTTCTTATATTATTCATTTGTATATAGGCTGAGAAGCAGAAGTACATTGGGATGGTTGAAGACTGTTGTTGTGATTACGAGACGGTGAATAAGCTCAACACTGAGGTGTTGCATCCACTGCTTCAAGACCTTGTTAAGACACCCTTTTACCGATATTTCAAGGTTTGGTTTTCTCTTCATCTTCCTTGAGATTGGGTTTAGAGTTTTGGAGGTATCTGTTTTGATTAGCTTTGGATCCATGTTTATAGGTTAAACTGTGGTGTGATTGCCCGTTTTGGCCTGATGATGGCATGTGCCGGTTAAGAGACTGTAGTGTTTGTGAGTGTCCTGAGAGCGAGTTCCCTGAGCCCTTTAAGAAGGCTTTAAGTAAAGACAATCCTGTTTGTCAAGAAGGGAAGCCACAGGGTGCTGTTGACCGTACCGTAGACACTAGAGCTTTCACGGGTTGGACTGTCACAGATAATCCCTGGACTAGTGATGATGAAACTGACAATGGTCTGTCTTCCTAACCTTTTTCTTCAGAATCCAAATTATCTTTTGTTTCTATACCACTCAGTTCTGGTTCATGAGACTATGTGTAACAAGTAGTGCTTCTAGTATTGAATCTTATTGTGGTAGATTGTAGCTTTTGATGACCAAAATACATGATTGCAGGTGAAATGACGTATGTTAATCTTCTGCTGAATCCTGAACGGTACACTGGCTATATTGGCCCGTCTGCTAGAAGGATATGGGATGCTATATACTCTGAGAATTGTCCCAAATGTAAGCTTCACTATTCCATTCTTTTTTTTCTTCTCGATTTGTTTCTTTATACCCTCATTCTCTAAGTGGCTGATCATTTCGTATGGATTTTGAATAATGGCGTCTATCCGATGAGTAGATACATCTGAACAGTCGTGCCAAGAGGAAAAGATATTGTACAAACTAGTCTCTGGTCTTCACTCATCTATTACAGTTCATATAGCTTCAGATTATTTACTTGATGAAGCTAAAAACTTGGTAAGATCTGCCTCAGGAATCTCTCTTGTCCGCTATGTATGTTTTTTAAGCAGAATTAAAAATCATCTAATGATCTCCATTTTTTTTTGTGTTCAGTGGGGTCAAAACCTAACATTGTTGTATGATCGTGTGTTAAGATACCCAGATCGTGTTCGGAACCTTTACTTCACATTTTTGTTTGTTCTCAGAGCAGTAACAAAGGTTAGCTTTCTTTATCATCCAACAAAAAGGGGGTCAGTGGTCTAGAATAATCACAAATAGTTTTTTCTCCTCGCTTTTGTGATTTGTAGGCAGAAAATTACTTGGTAGAAGCTGAATATGAGACTGGCAAAGACAATGTCATCGAGGACTTGAAGACCAAATCTCTTATGAAACAACTAGTCAGTGATCCTAAGACGAGAGCAGCTTGTCCACTACCATTTGATGAAGCCAAGCTCTGGAAGGGCCAACGTGGTCCAGAATTGAAACAACAAATACAAAAACAGTTCAGAAACATAAGGTTCTTCTTTTTCCCCTTTATTTCCAGCGAGTGTCTCTGCTTGCCACTGGTCTTTTCTTGAGCAATAAGTTGTAGCTAAGTTGAATGCTTAATTTATATTCGTTGATTTCCTTGCAGTGCAATAATGGACTGTGTAGGCTGTGAGAAATGTCGTCTATGGGGAAAACTTCAGATTCTTGGTCTCGGCACTGCATTGAAAATCCTTTTTACTGTCAACGGTGAAGAGAATCTGCGTCATAATGTGAGTTCCTAGTTCCTACCAATAAACCACACTTGCAGAGACATCGTCATGTTTTTGAACTCTCATGCATTGTATGTTTACTAAATTATTATTTTTATTGCAGCTCAAACTGCAAAGGAATGAAGTGATTGCGCTGATGAATCTACTCAACCGGTTATCTGAATCAGTGAGGTTTGTTCATGAAATGAGTCCTGTGGCCGAGAGAATCGCAGAAGATGGAAAAACCAAACCAAATCATAACCGAACATAATTAGGTGATTGTTCGGTTCGGTTTTAAACCGTAAAAACCGAACAGGTTTTCCGTTTCCTAGTATATTGATTCTATTTTTTCTATTGTAGATCTACATAGTTGTTGACATTCTGGTTAATCAGACTTTTGTTGTCACTATCTTCTTCTTCTTTTTTAATTGTCAACCTTATTTTACTTTATAGTATTAATGAGAAACACAAAATCTAACATCAATTGTTCTATGAATGTAGCTGTAGTGTCATAGTTAATATAAACATTCCAAAGGTCTAAATAAATCATGTAGACAATTATAAATACTCTCTTGGATCTTTTTATCATTTCTAAATTGGAAGTATATACTTTTTTCATTGACTAACCCATAATAGATTTTTCGCATGTTAATGGAAAAAAATAGCATTTGTGAAAAATCGCTCAAGAACCAAAAAAATCAAGATAAACAGGAGAAAAAATCATATAGTTTATTCTATTGGTAATCATGCAAAAACACCAAATATTTTGAACTGATTCTCACAGGTAATGCAACTATGCAAGGAGGATGCCAGCAAATTTACAAAGTATATCACAATATTGAAGATGAAAAACACCTAATAAAGATACTATCAAAAGAGTTCAGCTTTTGCGGTTGACTTGCAAGAAATAGTGCTAAGACATAAAGAGACACTATAAAGGGAATCCTATCCTCCAACCTCAATGAACACACCTTTTGATTATCTGTTCTTTACTATTGCTTCACCACATAAAGCTTTTCCTTTTTCTTAGTTTTTTTTTATAAATAGTCTAACCAAACACTAGTAGACTAATGCCATAATCTATAAGTGCTCTGCAAATTATAATGAGGAGAAAGAGAAAAAAATCTGTCTAACAAAAAACTGATACATGCCTGGCATAGAGGAGAAATATATAGCCATCACTTAGTTAATTCTCCAAACTTTGACGTCTAATTAAACTTTGATCTTTTACGATGAGTGTGAGAATATGGAACTCATTGTCTTTGATGTTTTATTTTTCTTGTAGAGTTAAGCTATATATAAAATTGCATGGCAAAAAGATTTGAGACGTTTTGTTTTGATGCCCTCCTTTATACAAAGCTGGTCTTTCGAATTTTTATGGCTTCCAGAAAAGATAGTGTATTTGAAGAACAAAAGATATTACAAAAGGCAGTGGGAACAGACAAAGGCCATCGATAAAAAGATGCTCGTTCTTCCAGTATCAGAAAAATATTCATCTCCATTAAGGCATTAAGTATTTTATTTCGTTTTCTTTACTTTTGGCTCAAACTTTTCTCTTTTTTTTTTTTTCCCAAATTGAAATTATATATATACCACACCGATTTTTACATCCATCACCACCTTCCCGGTCTACTATTCCAGAATATACCAAAAAATACCGCTAGCATGACTAAACACTAATCCACGCCCAACAATGGCGGACCAAAAAAATTACAGACTCCTCTTAACCATCAGATGAATTTCTTTCACTCGCATAAATGTGATCTAGCCATCTAGGGTGACCAGCAGCCACATAAGACTGAGCCAAACCAAGACTCATTACACTCTGAGCAATGAAAGATGCGCATCTGACTGTCACCGGTGATCCGATCCTTAATTCCCAAGCCTCAAAAGCTTGCAGCTCTCTCTTTATTTCTGAGGCTTCATATTGCAAAGCTGGCCAGGATATAGGTTTTTCAACTGCCTCCACAAAATCCCCAAAAGTTGAGACAAACCTAACCTTCTTCTTTCTCAAGCTCTTCATACTCTCCATTACCCACAACCATACCCGAAGCTTGGCCTCCCCCACTGTCTTCACATCCGAGAAGGCTCTCCTACTGTGTTCCAACACTCTGCCATTCTCATCTTTTACAATCCAAGCGGCCCCCATAGTGTCATGACGCTTCGACCAATCCATATCAAACTCACACAAGACCCAGCCTCCTGGAACAGCCTGATTCTCTTGCGTAGCCCCCTTCATACGCACACTTGCCTCTACTTCTTCCATGCCATTTTGCACTTGTTGCGCAAGGAACCAGGCGTCCGCCTCTTTTTTCACTTTCCTTGAGATTTCCTCTGCATCAAAGGATTTACCTTCAAAGATAAAAGTGTTCCTATTCTTCCACAGAAACCACAGCATCCACGGCCACCTTCGTACTGCTTCACCATCAGTCGTAACAGCCTTACTCAGCCTCAATAAATAATCCAAATTTTCATATATAGACTGATCATTAAACCCCTTCCGAGGAGAAGGTATATTAGAGAGTGCCCAACACTGCCTGGCTAGATGACAACTGAACAGCACATGGTTCACTGATTCTCCTTCGAATCCACACAGTTGACATCTCTCATCACACTTCATTCCTCTCTCACTTAGCAATTCAGCAACCGGAAGGGCTTGTGAAAGAGCTTTCCAAAGAAAAATCTTTATTTTTGGAACAGACTGCACTTTCCAAACCTGGGCTTTGAGAGTGTTAATTGATGGGAACGCTTCCACCCAGCTGCGCAGGTCTTTACTTTTTTCTTGGGACGCTAACCAATACCCTGATTTAACTGAATAGGCCCCTGATTTGTTAAATTTCCACGTCCAGAAGTCTTCTTTGGAGGTAACAGGTTGATTCTTGATGAGGATTTGAATATCTGATGGCACGAAGACCTCCTCCAGCGCCTGTACGTTCCATCTTCTGTTCTGAAAATCGATCAAATCTCTTGCCCTCAGGTTAACATTAAAGGTGCAGTTTTTAATCCAGGGCGCCCTCAATCCATACCCATCTGCTTCATCCTCCATCCATCTATCAGTCCAAACGTTGATTGAGTTTCCATCTCCAACTCTCTTCTGTAGACCTTTAATTAACAACTCTCTCCCAAACAACAAACTTCTCCATGCATATGATGGCCTGTCTCCAATTTTGGCTTCCAAGAAGTTTGAGTTTGGAAAGTATCTACTCTTGAGGAGCTGAGCCAATAAGCAGTGAGGGGCCGATAATACTTTCCATGCCTGTTTTGCCAAAAGCGCTTGATTAAAAGCTTCCAGGTCTCGAAAACCCATTCCTCCACTCTCCTTTGACAAACAAAGTTTCTCCCACGCAATCCAGTGAATTTTTCGAAGATGAGCATCAGAACCCCACCAGAAGTTGGCCATAGCACCCGAGATATTGGCAATTACTTTTTTCGGGAGTTTGAAAACTGACATCGGAAAGACAGGGAGCGCTGAGGCTGTCGTTTTTAATAAAATTTCTTTTCCACCCTGCGACAACTTCCTCAGATACCATGCATTCAACCTTCCATTCACCCGGCTTCTTAAGTAATCCAGTAACTCTATTTTCGACCCACTGAAGCACTCCGGCAACCCCAAGTACTTGCTTGACCCTCCTTCATTCATAATACCCAACACTTCTTGGATCACCACTTTACACTCGTGATCAATCTGTGCCCCGAATGAGATTGCTGACTTCTGTAAGTTAATAGTCTGGCCAGTCGCTTTACCATACCTCAGTAACACCTCATGAAGAATCTGAGCTTCATTTTGAGTAGCTTTACACATGAAAAGGCTATCATCTGCGAACAAGAGATGATGGACCGAAGGCCCCTCTTCAGAGAATTTCAAACCGTTGAGCAAACTCATCCTTTCCGCTCTGTTCAGTAGATGTGTGAGACCCTCAGTACAGATAACAAAAAGAAACGGAGAGAGAGGATCTCCCTGGCGTAATCCACGCTGAGGTCTGATCATTCCAAAGGGCTTGTCATTCACCAACACTGCGAAGGAGACAGAGGATACACACGCCATCACCAAATCAATCCAAACCGTGGCAAACCCAAGAGCTTCCATCAAAGTTCTGAGATAGCTCCACTCCACCTTGTCATACGCCTTTGACATGTCCGTTTTTACCACCATATACTCCTTCATGATTGACTGGTTAACACGTAATGCATGCACAGCTTCATGCGCAATCCCAATGTTATCAGTGATTAATCTCTCCGCCACAAATGCTGATTGATTAACAGATATTATCTCTGGAAGCAGGGGCTGTAAACGACGAACAATCACCTTCGAGATGATCTTATACAGCACCGAGCACAAACTTATCGGCCGCAGATCAGCCATAGTCTCCGGGTCTTGAACTTTTGGCAACAAGCATAGATAGGTAAAGTTCCAGTCCGTCGGCATTCTCCCTCTTTCAAAGAAATTCTTCACTTCCAAAGACACCTTAGTTCCCACTTCTTCCCAAAACTGCTGAAAGAAGAGACCCGACATTCCATCGGGACCTGGGGCGCTTGAAGCTTTAATACTGAACACAGCACTTTTGATCTCTTCTTCTGTAACTTCCGCCATCAGCCCCTGGTTCATTGCATCTGAGACTCTTGGAACCATCTCCTGGAACACTTGCTGGTAGCTTGGTGGATTAGAAGACTTGAACAATTCATTAAAGTAGTCTAGTGCCACCTGAGCTTTTGCTTCTTCTGACCATCGCTCCACTCCATTTACATCCTTGATTTTAATCAGCTTTATCTTCGCTCTGTTCGCCTTAACTGATTCATGGAAAAAATTTGAATTTCGATCACCATATTTGAGCCATTTTTCCATACTTTTTTGTTGCCAGAAAAGTTCTTCTTCTTTATAAGCTCTGCACAGCTCCTTTCTTATCACTCTGATCGCATGCCAACAAGGATAGTTCCTAGATTGAAACCATTCCAATCTTCTCTCCAAAATGTGTATTCTATCTTTGGCATTGAAAATCCGTTCTTTCTTCCAAGTGCTCAACACTCCTCTGCAATCTCTTAACCTTTTCACTACACTTCGATTGACCGACCCAACCTCAGAAATTCTCCACGCTTCAATGATCTTTTGTTTCACCCCTGGTTGAAACAAAAATTTCTTATCAAACCGAAACAGACCTGCCTCCCGCGCTTGAGAAACCTGAAACTTCACCAGAACAGGTCTGTGATCCGAACCACGCTTATCCAGAAATTTCTGATTAGAGGCTGGAAAAGCTTGCAGCCACGCCTTGTTTCCAAAAGCTCTGTCCAAACAGCATTGAATCCACTTTTGCCATCTCTGTCCCGCCCATGTGAATCTGATCCCTGACGATTCCAGCTCTTCCATTCCACAAGCGGAGAGCATATCCCCAAAAGGCTTAAAGGAAGATTCCGGTCTCTGCGGACCACCTATCTTTTCATCGTTACTTAGGATCTCATTGAAGTCTCCTATCAAACACCACTTTTCTCTTCTTCTGACTCCTATCCTACTAATTCTTTCCCATACAATCTCTTTCCCCTCTGATGCCGGTTCTCCATATATACAAGAGAGAAAAAAACTGACTTCACCATAATGAACCTTCATATCGATCAGATTCTTATCCGCATACTTAATATCTAGCTTGATGTCGCTTTTCCAAAATAATGCCAAGCCTCCACTCAAGCCCCTCGGGTTAATTGTAAAAACTCTATCATAACCAAGCCACTGCTGCAAATCCACTAAAACATCTCTACAATTCTTTGTCTCCATCAAGAACATGATCTCCGGAAAATGTGTTTGACGTATTTCCCGGAGCCGCTGAATTGTCAGGTCTTGAGTACGCCCCAAGCCCTGGCAATTCCAACTGAATATGCTCATTACAAATTGGGCGATCCCTCCCTTGGGATCACCTTTGGGGTTTTAGACTTCGCCGAAACTAAAAGCTCCCCAACTTCAGTCTCTACCTTCCTCTTCTTGCTCCCTTCTACTCTCTTCCCAGCCGCTTTATCCCACAGAAACCCTTCCTCCTTCTCCGCAGCCAACAAAGGTCTAGGCTTTCTTCTTGATTTAGGAGGGCGCCTGCGGTGGTATGTTCTCTTCATAGTCCCGGACGAAGCACATGGTTCCGAGAAACCAGTGCTAAATACCGTAGAACCATCAGAAGAACCCATAAAGTTGCCTCCAAAGATTGCATCTTCACTGTCCACCATCGATATGTTTCCTGCATTCCATCTCCCTGCAGTGCCAGCTCTGATAGCAGAAGCCATTAATTTCTCCTGTTGAGCTCCGCCCGACTTCAGCATATTAGCTTCCTCATACGAGAAAACGTGCCCTTTGCCTTTGTTAAAGTCCTGAGACATAGTTGGGGGTGCCTCCAGCCTTAACACAGTCCGCTGCAGAAAGGGGTCTTGTTCTACCGCTGCAACCGAGCTTCTCACTCTGTCCTCCCTAACCACTCTATCTTCATCAGTGGCCAACCTCAGATATTGTCTCATCTCGTCCAGCACCTCTTTCACAATTTTTGGCCTTCCCGTGATTGGATTAATCCCTACCTGATCTTCTTTAAGCACACCAAAAAGGGGATCATCTTCTTCCAAGACAGTTCTCTTTAGTTCCAACTCCTTTGAGATCCTCTGACGCCTTACTAGAGCTTCATCTTTCCTTCTCTTCACTACCAGAGGGCAAATGCTTTGCTCATGGTTTAACCTTTGACAAGTGAAGCACCGCTTCTGAATCCTCTCATAGTTGTAGTGAATAGTCACCGGTTTCGCTCCTTTGATATTGACTACCCTTGACATCCTCAAAGGATTCGCCACATTAAATTTCACCATAACCCTTTCATAAGGTTGAGTTTGTGGTTTCTGAGGGTCGAAAATCACCTCTTTAACTTCTCCTACCAGATCTCCCAGCGCCATGATAGCTTCTTTTGTATAATAGTTCATGGGAATGTTACTTATACGAATCCACAGGGGAATAAACTGCAGATAATCCTCCGGAGGCTCTTCCACCCACCTTTCTATCACCAGCGCCCATTCATTGAACGTATGAACACCTTTCTCCAAAACGTCCATTAGATCGTGCTCCTGGTCAAAAAAGAACTGAAACCGCTCCTGAGACAGAGCAACTCCTCGACATTTGCCTTCTTTTTGCCATTTTCCAGGCATCCGCCAAATCAGAGTTGACATCTTCTGACATTCCGGATTTAAAATTCTTCCCACTAAACTCAGCTTGTTCTTCTCGTTCGAACAGAAACCCGGAAGATCCGGCATCTCGAACGGTTCTTCTTCTTCTTCCAAAGATAGAGCCATTAAGGCTCTGTCCATAGCCGCCGACATCGATTATAGCGGTTTCACCCTTTCACTCCAACTAATTCCAAGTGATTTCCACCGATTAAACGTCTCCAATCACGCACTGAACTTCCAATAAGAGCCAAGAACCCTAGAACTTATCTTATCTTTTGCTGGAAAGTATGAAAAAGTACCATAAAGTGGTTGCGATGCTTAAAGATAACGTGTTTTTCTTGCTTTTCCTGGGACCCACACTCCACTCACTTATTTCCACTTGAGAGAGAAACTTAAGCCCATTCAGGGACGCTTTTGATGTCGCTCTCTCTTGCTCAAACTTTTCTCTTTTGCCCACTTTTCTTTTTGCTCCCTTTAAATTTTGAATATTGATTTATCCAAGTTAAGTTGGTAGCTGCAAACTATTTGGTAACAACCCAATAGCTGTCAGTCATGTCGACGTTCTTGGGTGATACCTATTGCATTCTATCAGTGATGGTGAAAGTTTCTGTTGTCATATTACAACTGTTCTAAGGGTAGGGAGCACAGGGATCGAACTCCATAATTGATCACTTCCCGAGCTTAATGTTTCTCCTGAAAATTTACGTATACATGTTAGACTAGTTGGTTTATGGGCTTAAGGTTTAAATAATTAATATGATGGAGGGTATCTAAAGAATCACTTCATTTCACAACTATTTGGACTTAAAGTCTGGAACACCTAAAAATTATTAGCTTAATCTCACATAGAAGTATGATTATTATACATTTTTATAAGGGTTAAACACAATTAATAGTGAAACATTCCTAGAAAGATTCCGAAAAAGAAAAATTGCATATTAGTAATATATATATACTCAAATGACCTCTTATAATAAATGATTCGTCATGCACTACCATTATTTATAGAATTTGGATGTATATACACTCACAAATAGTGATTTGTCATGCATAAACATTATTTATAGAATTCGTACATACATATCATAACCACTGAAGGTGGTGACTACATCATAGTCCACACAATATCATATTGGTAACCCTATGATGCCACTTTATAACGTCCTCATGATCGTTTCCGGCCATAAATGATATATACACATCACGTTTGACCTTTAACGCATTCATGATTAATCATTATTCATTAGGTACAGTTGCAAAAAATATATTCATTAGGTACATATGAAAAGCATAAATGAACCAACAAGATCGTATATTAACATACAGTATACTGTGTATGTTTATATTCAATAATGCACAGTTGAAACTAACGTAAAAATGGAGCCATCCGAGAATAGTGTTGACTGTTGAGAGGACTTTGCTAACGTTAAGTGTGTTTGACCAGACAACATTGACCGCTCGAGCCCTTCGGCTTACGTCCTTCAAAGCTTTTTGTGTGGCCTTATTCGACAATCCTACAAAAACCAAAACACTTCGAAAATCTCTCCGAGACACACACGACACTTCTTGGATACACAAATTGACCTATTCATGTTTTAAAATGTTATTAGTAGTTTAAACTCTTTAATACAAACAAATAATCTCATTAATCGAGTTTGACAAAAGAACACGATTGCCCCAACGAGAATATTTTGTAAAATCGTTTCTATTTTTTCAGATATTTTTTTTTAAAATCTATATATCAATGTTATCTTCAATTTATGTTATCTTCAAATTAATTTCTTTTTATCGAAACTATGATATTATTTGAAGAACGCATAAGGGTATCTCCAACCCCACTTCATTTTTTCTTTTAAAATGGATTAAAAGTGATTATGAAGTAAACAATGCTCCAACTCAACTACATATCTCACTCCATAATAGAATTTACTCCATAAATGGAGTAATTTATTTTTTGTTTGTTCATTACTTCATTATAGAGTGAAAAATAGAGTTGAATTAGAAAATTTTTACTCTATATTCATTTTTACTCTATTTTGGAGGAAAAAAATAGAATATTACATTGGAAATGCTCTAATAACTCATAATTATACGTTGAACACTATATATATTAGAATATGTGGAAAACCTCACCTTTTTGAAAGAAGTATGATCACTCTCGTCGTGATAATCAATGGGCATGCATGGTATAAGTTGATGTATTGTTATAAACAATGCAGCAAACCCGTGGACGCATCATGAGTCGTTTTCATTTGTTTCATAAGAGCAAGTGAGCAACCATGGGTCCAACTTACGTTATCACAGCATTTTTGTTAGTGCCATCAGAAACTTAGGTGCTTTTTACGTTGTAATTTGGGTAGGTGAGAATGAGATTGCTTTAGTGTAGATGTTTCCGATTTTTTGGTGTTTCTCCCGTATCCAATACACATAGAAACGGTATATATACAATCTTCCAAGCGAGGTATGGAAATTATTGTGTCTCGTCAGTTTATGAGGCTCATGATTGTTGTCTTCTCATTTTGCGATGATCTTTATTTCGAGTATGCATATAGTTTTGGACGCACCACGATATTGACTTTAATTGTATCCCCTACTTTGTTCGAGATAAAGTAACTTTTGTTGAACCCTGTCACGTTTCTATCAAAGGGCAACTTGCACACATTTCTATTGATTAGTGGTTGGTTTCGAAATGTTTACTAAAAACGAAAAAGTTTTTTGTTTTAAATTTTTATAAAAAAGGTCGTTGATGTAGGTATAGGTGGTAGTTAGCTTTATTAACATATGTTTTGGCTTTTCTTTTCTTTTTGCCATTTTACGCATATATTATGTTTTAAGTTTGAAATACTGTAAGTTTGTAAATTTACTCCCTAGAGGAAAATTGACTTATTAACTGTAATGTGTTTTCACTATATGTTAAGAAATAAATTATTGACAAAATATTCATACGTTGGAATTTTTATTAGAATTAGAGATTGAAATTGTTTTTTTACAAGGTTTATCTTCTACTTCTTCAACTAAAGTTTCAGATTTTTCAAAATGAGAAAATGACTTTAGAAAAATACAGCTTTACAACTTATGAAAATCTCCTAGCAATTAAAAAAGGGATGAAAATATAATTGACATCTGCATTCGAAGCTCTCTAGCTACAAAAGGAAAGGGATATGCGCTCAGATCAATTCCAATTGTTCAGTTGTGGATGAGAAATAAAAGAGGAGAAATTCGATTTTGTAAGAGAAATCTGACAAGTTCAGTTATATAGTATATAGTTACAAACTAAATATAAAACTGGAAACTGAGATGAAGGCATCAATTAAGGGTTACGACTTATGGTGTAAAAGGAAATGAAGTAGTGCACGTGTGCTCCCAAAACCTCATCATCACAGAGTCATGTGCAAAGTCAAATAAAAACTCACTTATCATTATGGATCGCACCAAACATAACTTAAAAAAACCATCGTAATTCAATTGTTTCCATGATTCTACTTCCTCTCATCATTTCACCTCCCCTCATCATACCTTCTATTTTCTTCCCAACGTATGTGTGTTTACATTCAGCCATCTATTTTTGCTATAGTAGATAACTAAACATTTTTCAATCATATTGATTTTCTAAATTTATTATATTTTTTTGACATCAACATAAACAGATTCATGAAAACTCTTCAAACAATTTATTTTAGTTTTTAAAAATTAAATTTCTATATTTTATTTATTTTTACTAATTAAGATTCATAAATTGCAAAGTTTATTTTAAAAATATTAATTGAGAATATTTAGTTTGATTATCAATTTTAAAAAATAAAAACTGTAATAAGCTTGATAATAAATATTTATTATATATTTAATATTTATGAAACTCTAGAAAAAATAGATGAAATGTCATTAACATAAATATTTGGATATTTCGGTTCGGTCTATTCTTTTTGTTTCAGATAAAATAAAAAATCTAAAACAATAACATTGTCGAAATGATACCAAGTTACAATTTAAACTTAACAATATAATGCAATGATTCATATAAGCTCCATCATTGCGTTACTATCCTAAATCCAAAGCAAAGGTCAAAATGATTTAGATGGCATAAAGCAGAAGCATTAATTAACTTTATACTATCCCCTTTTTCTTTTTCCACTTGGATTTAATTATTAACTAAAACAAAGACCCAAAACAAAGGTCAAAATAAGTCGCAAATCTCAAAGCCTTTGCTCAATCTCTTCTTCTTAACTCTCTCTCGTCACCACTCACCACCACTTAACACTTCCACTGACTCATTTTCTACTCACCAGAAGAAGAAACGTTTCTCTCAGTTCTTGATTCCATACTTCAAACTTGTCTCTTCTTCTTGTGTGGTTCCTCCTTTGGTCTCTTACTGTTTCTAGGTTTTACTCAAAATCCAAAGAATGGGAACTAAATGGAGGAAGATGAAACTGGCTTTAGGTCTCAATCTCTGCACTTACCTCCCACGAACACTAGAGGAATCACCTCCTGCTTTGAACTCCACAGAGAGATTATCAGATGTTGCTCTCCTCTCTCCTCTTAACTGGCCCATGACCCCAACACCTTCCTCTCACGGTCTCAAATTATCCAGAAACAGCTCTAAAAAATCTTCAAAGGTTTGATTTTTAACAAGACCCATTCCCTCAAATCCTTGTTACCCACTTCCTGTAGGAGTTGACTTTTGGAATTGAGTTTGTCTTCTTCCTGTCTTTTTTTGGTTTCTTCTTGTCTTAATTACAAAATCACTCTAGCCATTTGAAAGGTTTGATTTTTAAGTGTTGTTTCTTCTGAAAGTTGAAATATAGAATCTTGAATTAGATTTAATTTGGGATTTGCTCAAGAAAAATACCATTCAGACACTTCTGTTTGTAGCTGTAATAAAATAGGAGACTTGATTGTTTCTCTATATCAATAGCTGTTTAAAAGTAGTTAAAGTTAGTGAGTTTCTTGTTATAGTGATTGTCTTAAAGATGAGTACTTTGATTAGTTTCTTTGTCTATCCAAAAATGGGCTCATTGCTTTTGTTTTTAAGTGTTGTCTTGAATTAGATTTCTGTTTGTAGCTGTAATAAAGGAGGAAACTTGATTATTTCTGTTTGTAGCTGTAATAAAGGAGGAAACTTGATTATGTTCTCTATATCAATAGCTGCTTAAAAGTACTTGTAGTTTGGTTCTTGTTATGGTGATTGTCTTAAAGCTGAGTACTTTGATTATTTTCTCTTTGTCTATCTATAAAACATGGACTCATTGCTTTTTTTTTTTTTTTGTGAGCAGACATGTTCTATATGCTTGACTAAGATGAAAGAAGGAGGAGGACACGCTATTTTCACAGCAGAGTGCTCACACTCTTTCCATTTCCACTGCATTGCTTCAAATGTCAAACATGGGAACCAAGTCTGCCCTGTGTGCCGTGCCAAATGGAAAGAGATCCCAATGCAGCACCCTCCTTACCTCCTCAACCGCTTGCCTACACCTCGCCGAGTCATGAACCAAGGACGTGTCCTTCCTCCTGAGCCCTCTATGTTCAATGACGATGAGCC
Organism: Brassica rapa; assembly: GCF_000309985.2. NCBI lineage: Eukaryota > Viridiplantae > Streptophyta > Magnoliopsida > Brassicales > Brassicaceae > Brassica > Brassica rapa. The sequence goes on along the minus strand of NC_024799.2, from coordinate 3,454,194 downwards.
TTTAGAGCAGCAGCTTGCATTCCCCGGGAAGAGCTTGAAAAAAATGATGGAGCTGAAAATACATCCTGAGGTTTCTTCTGTCCCAAGAGGCGAGTCTCGTGAGAAGTTTGATGTGTTGGTGCATCTTAGAGCTGCTGGTATGGTCACTGCTCCACTTGATCTAGTCACGGTCCTTGACATCAGTGGAAGCATGGCTGGAACCAAGCTAGCTCTTCTCAAAAGAGCAATGGGTTTTGTGATTCAGAATCTTGGCTCTAACGATAGGCTTTCGGTTATTGCCTTCTCTTCCACCGCTCGTCGTCTCTTCCCTTTGACTAAGATGTCTGACTCCGGAAGGCATCTAGCTCTCCAAGCTGTGAACTCGCTGGTTGCAAACGGTGGTACCAACATCGCTGAAGGGCTAAGGAAAGGTGTGAAGGTGATGGAAGAGCGAAGAGATGAGAACCCTGTGGCTAGCGTTATACTTTTGTCTGATGGGAGAGATACTTACACCATGAACAACAACCAGCCTGATCCTAACTACAAGATGCTGCTTCCTTTGTCTATGCACGGACGGTTTCAGTTCCAGATCCCTGTTCATTCTTTTGGGTTTGGATCGGACCATGATGCTACGTTGATGCATTCTGTCTCTGAAGTCTCTGGAGGAACGTTCTCTTTTATAGAGAGTGAGGCTGTGATCCAGGACGCTCTTGCTCAGTGCATTGGTGGGCTTTTGAGTGTAGCGGTGCAGGAGCTGAGGCTGGAGATTGATGGTTTCTCCTCAGATGTTTGTCTTAGTTCTATAAAAGCTGGGAGTTATCCAAGTCTTGTGGGTGGTGATGGTAGGTCGGGACGTGTAGACATTGGTGATCTCTACGCTGATGAGGAGAGAGACTTCTTGGTGTCTATCAACATCCCTGCTGAGAGGTGTGGAGATGAGACGGAGCTTCTGAAGATGAGGTGTGTTTACAAAGATCTTTTGACAAAGGAGGTTGTGACACTTGAGAGTCATGTCCTCAAGATTCAAAGACCAGAGACAGTTGGTGAAGAAGAAGCTGTTGTTGTGTCCATCGAAGTGGACAGGCAAAGGAACAGGTTTCTAGCTGCTGAGGCAATGGTGAAGGCGAGAGGTTTAGCAGAAGAGGGAGATTTAGCTGCAGCTGTTACTGTGATCCAGGAGTTTAGACAGGTGTTAGCAGAGACGGTGTCAGCAAAATCCAACGATGGGTTTTGTGTGGCGTTGGATAGAGAGATGAAGGAGATGCAAGAGAGAATGGCGAGCAGGCATGTCTATGAGGTATCAGGAAGAGCTTACATTCTCTCTGGACTTAGTTCACACTCATGGCAAAGAGCTACATCGAGAGGAGAGTCAGGAGACGGTTCTAGCTTTGTGCAGGCTTATAATTATCAGACTCCATCAATGGTTGAGATGCTGCACAGATCGCAAGCCACATCGTATCATAGACTCATCCAGCCGTTGCTATCATATGTATCTCAACCAAGGCCAAGGTGAAAAATAGTGAGAAACCAATGTCTTTAGCTGTAACATGTTCCAGCTTTTTTTTTGGGTTTTTTTTGTGTAAAGAAATAAGAAAAAAAGAAGGCAAAGGGGTTTTGAAATGTGAATCTAAATTTGGCGGTTTTGTAAGTTGATGATGTTGTTTCAACTTGTCATGTAATGTGTATATTATTATTATATGTATGTTTCAAAAACAAAAACTATGCATTTGGCTATAAGTGGTTACAGATTTTGTGGCAAAGCAACCAGTGATTATGTTAGATTCCAAATTTCCAATACTCCTTTGTAACGACGCAAGCCACAAAGGTGTAGAATCGGTAACAATGTGTTACTTGGATCTCTTGCATTATATGCAGTTTTTTGGAACCCGACCCGGATCCGCGGTTGAACCGGTAAATCCGGTGACCAGAAAAAATCTGGTTACAAAACCCAATATTTATTAGAAACCCACAAAAATCCGCAAAAACCCAATAAAACTCGGAAACTGATACCGGTTGAACCACCGGTTGAACCAATAAATAACTTTTACTTTTTTTTTTAGTTTTTAATTATGTTTTATATTTAAGTTTTCAATTAAAAAGTTAGGTGCTGAGAAAAAAAAAATTAGTTTTTCCATTTTCAGTTTTATATTTGTGATTTTTAGATTTTGATGAAGATTTTACTATGTTATCTAAAGAAAATGAAGTGAACGATGGTAGAGAGAACCAAAATTAGTTGATGTGATTTGGTGTTAGTTTATTTTTGCATTGACAATTTATTACAACGATCTTTAACTTTTGGTTTATTTTGTATTTGGAGTTTAATTTATTATTCACATTAGACATTTAATTATTTATAGATTTTATGTTTTGATTTTTTTTATGTCATAACTCTTATCTTGTTAGAGAAAATTTTAGATAGTCTACACTAATTTTTGATATTTTGTATGTCAAATAAAAATAAAAATATAAAAATTAAAGTTAAATATTTTCTAAATATTTTTAAACATAAAATATGTACATATCCAAACTATTATTTTATGTTTTAAAAAACATTTATAAAATATTAACTTTAGTTTCTATATTTTCATTTACGTAGCTGAGATATTATTATATAATAAAATTAATTCATTTATTAACCCACGGTTCACCTGCGGTCGACCCACTGACCTAGTAACCCGGTAAGCCGTCCGGTTCAGTGTCCGGATAGGGTTTAAAAACATTGATTATATGTAAGTGCTTTTGAGGCCCTGATTGACCACATGTTCTTTGGACCTGATATGTACCAATCCGTCAAGTGTGCGTGATTTTGTAGTCTACCTAAAAGCATATCCAAAAACAATTTTACTTTTAGGCTTAAGAATCTTTAAATTTAAAGTTTATCCACACCCTTGTGCGGACTAATATATATATTTTAATAAAAATTATTAACGTTTTATAGTTAATTAGATAAATTTTTTGAAATATGCGTTTTTTGATTTTCTTTAACTAATCTTAATTGCTTATTGTGTAGACTTATTTTTCTAATGATTTATACATGATTCTTTTGTTTGAAAGTCTGAATTATTTACTTGACTGAATCTGATTTTAACATAATCTATATATATAATAGCAAACCTTTATTTGTTTACATAATCTACATTGAAATTAACTTAAAAATTTAAGCAATAATAATTAAAATCAAATAGATTACATATCAATCACCCATTGGTTCAACAGGTTAACCCTGGGTTTTAGCGTTTTTTGAAGATTTCATCATTTTTAAAGCATTTTTTTGAAGATTTCATAATTTTTTAAACTAATGGATATTTCTTAAAACCCAAACCAGATTATATATTGCATCACCAAGTTTACATATTCAACCGCGGGCCAATTTTGGGTTTAAAATCGCTGATTTAAATGAAAAATGTTTTAAATGGACGAAATTTTTACAAAGTAACAAAACATTTAAAACATTGTTAATGGGATTTTTCATCATATAATATCCCGAATTTTGAAAGCGTGGATCAATTTTTTGTAACTGTGGTTATTACCTTGATCTATATGATTTTTAATTTAAAAAAAAATTTCAGTAAATCCAAACGCATTATATACAGGTCTGGATCAAATATGGAAATACTGCTTGAAACTCAAACATCATAATAGAATAATTTTAAATTATTTATTTTCTAATAAAAATTGTAAATTCATGCAAACTTTATCAAATGGTCAACAAAAATATATTTATGCTTTGAAAGAACGAATCAAAATAGTAATAGCTTCTAAATTGTTTAGGAATACAAAGTAGTGCAAATTGATGGTTACAACTATTGTACAAATATATGATTAGAAAAAATCATTTCTAATTTAAAATCGACAATTCATATCCTTACTGCATTACAATAATGAAAACACATTGTTCTTCAGAATATAATATATATATAAATTAAATATAACAAATACTTGTAAGTAAACAAATTTAAAAATTCAGGTACCCATTTGGTTCTCACTTCATTTCAATTTGTTTGGTTATAGAGAGATATTATCTGCTCGGTTACTTTTTTTTTCAGTTTGGTAAAGTTCTATTCGTAGTGCCGAATAAATATACTCAAATCTATACACTATCTTATATAGAAATTCATTAAAAATAGTTTATTTAATTTCGAAAATAAATTTATGTTTTCCAAACGCTAGTCCTATTCGAGTTTGTAGTTAAAAGTGCAAGATGTAATTATACGTTTCAGAATCCCACTTAATAATTTCCTAAAAAAATGTACACATTAATGAAAAGTTAAAACTGATTTTGCGATTTCTTATAAGGTTGATGATAAAAGTACTAGTGGTATTTAACACTGCAACATAATAGAACCATAATTCAATTATGTAAATATAATAGAATTACAATATCATTAAACGAAACAAAACTTGATTGAAAACTAACAAAAAGACATAATTAATTTGTAACAAAATAATAGTTATTCAGTACTCGCTTTCAACTCGTGGGCACCAACAACGGCAAGCTACAGCAACCGCGATCAAGATGAGTACCACAATGATCCAGACAAGGCATATGACTGCAACGGAAGTTGGATCCATTTTCTTCCTTTTTTTCGTTCACCAAACTTTTCAGTCTTTGTAAGTTTTCTTCTCTTTTTTCGTTTTGCCTACCAATCAATTATATATATATATATATATATATATATATATATATATATATATAAATGTATTGTTGATTCTGAATTTACATTTTTGTGGGTAAGTCACAGAATTTTGGAAAGTTTAGATTTCTTATAAAGAATTAGTAAAAATTGGAAATGTTTTGTTAGAAAACAAAGTACATGGAAATTTTTTGCTGTATTGATTCTTAGGTTCAAGATCCTTCTATTTTAACAAAGGTTTCTATCCTAAAATATAGATACATAGAATATACGATCATATCCAATCATAACTAATGTAGATATGTACATATCTCAATACCCTCTATCAAGTTGGAGAGTGTAGGTTTCGACTCAAACTTGATAAGAAATACTGAAAATTCCTTCTTACCAAGTGCCTTTGTCAAAAATATTTGCATGTTGCTTCTTTTTCGAAACATGTTTTGGTGTAACAAAACATCTCACGATCTCATCCATTAGACATTATTTGAGGAGTGATTTGTCATGTGTCATCATCACATTTATTTTGAAATAGAAAAATTATGACATAGAATACTAACAATGCTGACATGACTTGAAATTAATTGTGTCATGAACATTTACATTTAATGTTGATTTATATTTTCGGTAAATGTTTTGAATATTACTCATAGATCATCATTAATAGTTGAAATAAAAATAAATAATATTTTAATTTTTTATAATATTTTTCTTGTAGGTTATATCATTTTTATTGCTAAAACAATTTTCAAAATTTATGTAGTTTTTTTTTTAAATTGTAATTTTCTAATCTCAATACCATTAGTTTTTTTAATATCTAAATTTGTTTAGAAATATTATTGAGTAAAAACTTTTCAAAATTAGTTTTAAATATATATATATATATCATTTAATATTTTGTAAAATATTATTAAATATTATTAAAATAAAGCAAATAATAAAATATAAAATTATCGAAATGTTATTTTAAAATATAATTTAAATTTTAAAAGTGGTGCATGAAAACACCTAATCTCCTATGAAATGTTACTTAATTCCAACATGCTTTGTCCTTTTATGGAAAATGGGATTAGCTGCTCATATGAATAGCTGAAGTGTTATCACAACGAATCTTAATTGGTTTGTGTTTGTCAAAACAGACGCCAAATGTAGTCAGTAGACTCTTCAACCAAATCATCTCTTTAATTGTATCCGACATTGCTTTGTATTCTGCCTCCGTCTACGAGCGAAAGTCTATGTCTTGTGTTGAATGTTTTCCAAGAAACCAGTGACCCAACTAACTGAATAAACCATGCCGTTAAAATATCTTTGTGTGATGGCAAATGCTCCTCAATCTGCATCACACCAAGCACTCAAAGTCAAAGTCTGCATTGCCTTAAGTAATATTCTCTGTCTTGGGTTCCATATCAGATATTGTACCACACAAATGGCTGCATCCCAATGCTCCTATTTCGGAGCTTGCATAAATTGGAAAAGAGTACGAATTGCTTACGGCAACTCAGGTCTCGTTACTCTCAAGTAAATCAATCTTCCAACTAAATGTCGATATCTAGTCGGTTCTTAAATCGTCGCACTTTCAACCACCACAAGTTAGTGATTAGGCTTCAGTGATATTGTCAAGAGCAAACTTCTGTTGGCATAAGTAGATCCCTGAATCCAAGATTGAACACATTGATAACATATATTATAAAGTAGTGAGAATCAACTCATGTGAAATAGAGCATAAAGAAGATCTCTCTCATGGATCTAAATTTTTAACAATAATTTCTAAACCATAGACTCAAATGTTAAGAAAATTTTGAATTTTGATTGAGTGTCTTTTTGAAAAGTGGTAACCAACTTATGATATTTCCAGAAATTTCTTATTTTTCATATCTTTTTCACAATATTTTTTTTTTTTTGGTATTTCCATTCATAGTTTTCATCCCTCTCTTAAAATATAATATTTAAATCTACATATTTTAAATGTGTTTATATTCAAATGAAGTTATTGATTCAAACATTATGTTTTTACCTTAGCACTATTTAATTTTAAAAATTCTATTTTTAAAGGTTCTTAGATTTAAAGCTATTTTCATGTTTTCTATATATATATATATTTAGATCTGAAACTGAAAATTATCCGCTATAACTTATTCAGAAGTCTACTTAGAAGTTAAAACTAGTAGATTTCAAAAGAATTCTACTACACCATTCAATTTGAGCACGAAATGATAGCAATGTTACAATTTTTATAAAATTTTGTAATGATACAATTGTTACAATTTTCATATAATTTTGTTAAAATATAGTGTTAACCGAAGAGTGTGTAATATATTTGTTATATACTTTATATTATTGCCTAAGTACATTTCCATATTGAAACTTCATTTTTCAAAATGAATGGAGTAATACATTTATCTTTTTTTTTAATTTAATTTTCTATTTTTTGTCATTAATTTATACAGACTCATACTAGAATTGAGTATTACTTCAACTTAATTTAATTTAATTTTCTATTTCATAGTAGAATTGAGTTTTACTTCAAATTTTATTTTAGAATTTAAAATTGAGTGAGGTTAGAAATGCTAAGTTAACATAAAATCAGAGAAAATATGTATATCTCCCCTCTTGGCGGGATGCAACTCCTACTAATAATGCTTACAGTAAACTAGATTAAGATCCGCGCCTTGCGCAAGATGAACATTATATATATAAACTATTTTATGTATTATATGTTTTTATATATTATGAAATAATAAATATATATTGATTAATAAAAGTCAGTAACTATTACATATATAATTAAATTGATGCAAACATATAAATCAATTTTATTAATCCAAACAATTTTTTTTCTATTTGATAGGATATATAATTAAATTTAAATTATATTAACATACATAATATATTTTTAATATTAATTTTTATTAAATGATGCTTCTACTCATATGACTTTTTGATCATTTGTATCATTTATAGCAAAAACTTTAAATTATTGGTAACAAAATTTTCATTGTGGGATTAATAGTTTTAATAATTTACAATTTTTTAAAAGTTAAGTTGTGTCAATGTTTGTTCAAATCTTTTATCAAAGAAAATGTTCAATTAATGTAAAATTCACAATTAAAATATTAATGTATTTTATATGGTATATAGTTTAATTTAAAACGATAAGTATATATATATATATATCTTTTAATCTTAATAATTAATTAAATTAGACATTTTACTTATATGATTTTGTAATCATTTGTATTTTGTCATAATAAAAAAAATTAAACCATGGATCACAAAATTTGAATGTGATACTTTTAATAGTTTTTGTAATTTATAATAGTTTTTAAAAATTCAAAATATAACATATACAGAAAAAATAAAATTTTATTATATGGTTATTATGGTTTTTTAATTTATGTTAATAATTTTAAATTAAAAAATATGATAGAAGATGCACTATTTCTTATGAAATCTTTATTAATCAAAATCATCAATTGTCATATATACTTTAACCACATTAGACAATTCCCTAACTTTTATTTAAGGAAATAATAAATAACATTAATCATGAAAATTATGGTGAATTTAATAAAAAAATATTATTATATAATTAGATGGACCAACTTATTTCTCCAATGATTCTAAGAATCATTTTAGTGATGACACGCGTGGATACAAAAAGAAGTTGTAATATTTTTCAATTAATATATAAGAGAGTAGAAATTAGATTAGAAATTCAGAAAGACATAAAAAGTAAGATGAAGAAAAAAGAAACCATTGATTCCACCGACATTATTAAATCAAGGGGTTAAAATGGTAACAAATCCCACTGCTGATATATATAAGATCGAAGTATCGCTGAAGGCATAATAACCAAAATAAGAGGGAGACGACATGGCCAGAGAGAAGCAAGAAACTCTAACAGAGGAGCCACTTAGCCCGGTGTCGCAGCTGTTCGTTTCACCGTGTGTCTATAGCATCATTGTATTTACTTTAGGCTTTAAAACTAGATGCAACTCAACTGCCATTGTTGAAGGTATCAACAACACATGGATCAAGCTTCCCCGCCTCTCTAGCAAAGTGGTAAAACAATTATATTATTTTACATCTCTTTATAAATATCTAACCATTTTTGTGTACTCTTATATATATTTTTCACCTTGTGGAATGATTTAGCTAACGTATATATGTATACTTCTATAAATTAATATTCAACAAATATTATAAAATAATAAAATTACTGTTTCTAAAATTATATTTGTTAAAAGAGATTTTTAATACATTTTACGTAAAAATGTTTCAATGATATTATAAATTAATAATATATTAATGCATAAGTAATTAAAATAACATATTAAATATAATTTTAGCATTGTTGTATTTTGATAAAATATCATTAATGCTCACGTCTTTATTGCATCAACATGTTCTAGTGATGTTTATATTTTTGATATGAATCCAACCTTATAAGAAATTTTAGACATTATGATTATTTTAAGTATATATGTTTTCAAATGCATCATTGTTTTACTGTATATATAACAGTTTTATAACAGTTTTATAACAAAAAAACTATATATAACAGTTTTATAACATTATGATTACTTGTACGTGTATGTTTTCAAATGCATCATAATTTACATTATATATGACAAATATCTTTTATCAAACATTCTCGTTAATATAACATGTATAATCAATCATCCATTCGATCATAAATAAAATGTTTCAGGTGATGGATGATAAGAAATATGGAAAAGCGGTTTGGGTTCCTGTTAGTACTCGAGTAGAAGATGATGTTGTTGTTCCCGACCTTGATTATTCCAACATTGAGAATCCTGATGAATTTATAGAAGACTATACGTCACATCTGGCTAATAACCCAATGGACGTGTCCAGACCTTTATGGGAATTTCATGTTCTGAATATAAAGACATCAAATGCAGAATCTTTTGGTATAGGGAAGTTCCATCATTCACTTGGCGATGGCATGTCACTTATGTCTCTTCTGTATGCTAGCTCACGAAAAACATCAGACCCGAGATTTTCCTACTACTGCGACTACAAGAAAACATGTTGAATCCAAGAATCTTTGGTGGTTGGTTGCCAGATTTTGGTTTATAATAATGATCATTTTACAACTTTTGTTGAAATGTGCAAGTTTATCCTAACACTATGTTATTTGAGGGATACTAAAACTCTTCTTGTTGGTAAATTCGGAAATAAAGTTCAGTCTAGAAAGGTTATCCATCGGATAATAAGCCTTGATGATGTCAAGTTCGTGAAGAACACAATGAATGTGGTAGATATATAAGTATTTACAATTATCATTTTTAATATTTGTTGCTTGTTTCGTTTTCTTATATTAGTAACTTCAGAATTTGTCTTTCCTGTAGAAGGTGAATGATGTTTTTCTTGGAATGACACAGGCAGGTCTCTCAAAATATTTGAGTAAAAAATATGGTAAGTTTATATTCCATAAATATGCATTTACATTATCAATATCTTCTTTTCATGCAGAAAACTACAATATTATAGGAATAGGAATACTTCATTAACATTTAGTTACATATTTAAAAGACGATGAAAATCCAGTGGCCGTGAATAAAAAACAAATATTAAACAAACCCCGTCTTCGTGGTACAATAGCTGTAAATCTAAGACCAGCTATAAAAATCGAGGTAACCCAATATAACTATTATCTTTCTTTCTTTTTTGAGGAAATATAACTATTATCTTACAAAACAATAATTTAAAAAATTAGAATGCAAGAATTTGATTAAACATGAAACTGTAGGATATTGCTGATATGATGACAAAAGGATGAAAATGTAGATGGAGAAACTTAATAGGTCTTGTTGTATTTCCTATATGGATAAGATGTGAGGACGATCCCTTGAAATACGTTAGGAGAGCCAAAACTACTATGGATAAGAAAAAAAATCTCCATGGAACCACTTATATCATATGACATCGTCAAAATAATCATGAAAATATTTGGGGAAAGGTAAAATATAAAACTAATATTAACTTCTTTTTTTTTTTGAAAAAAGGGCTAAAACTAATATTAACTTTCCATCCATATGTTTAAGTATGTACATAAAAAATATATCAACTAATTTTGAATGACAGGTAGTGGAAGCTATTGCTAAGAGGATGTTTGGTCATACAACAGTGACATTTTCAAATGTGTTGGGTCCAAACGAAGATATAAGTTTTTTTAACCATCCCATGTTGGACTACACTAAATGACATAATCAATTTGTATCACTTTATTATAGATAGAAATGTTTAGGAACAGTCTAACCTTTGCAAGGTAGATTCAAGAGTGTTGGTTTGAATTGATGAATTACTTTTTTTTTATAAACCCTTTCGGTTGATCTGATAGATCCGGGGAGGAACGCGCATTTAATGCTACAGAGGTGAATTACCTTTAAGAGCCTTAGGATTTCGATAGATATATAAAGCTTGGAGCGAGCTAATGTGTTTGAGTTCTGGAAATCGAATTCGACTTACAACTTAACTAGATGTTTCTCCCCGCACATGTGGACATAATATTTTACGAATATTTATTAGTACAAACATTACAAATTTAAAGACCAGTATCATAAATTATTATTTATGCTTTCAATCATTTTCATATGAGCAAAGCTTAAGTAGCTTAAGACTAATCCAGGTAATTACTTTTCTTTGAACCGCTAATATCTACAGGTATACCAAGATAGGATCCCATTCCTCCCTTATTTGCAATTCCAGTTGATGTTTTTAAGGTTTCCTTGACATGTCCAGGTATTCTCTTACCAAAGAGTAAGGATGATTTTCAAAGTTAATGCATTATCCAGACGCATTCCCGTAGGTTCCAAGTGCTTTCATGATTTTATCGTATTCACGTGGTTCCGCCTTGCAAAAGAAAAGGCTATCATCAGCAAAGAAAATATGGGATACCGGAGGGCTAGCGCGTGAAACGCGCATCTCCGTTATCTTTTCTTGATTCTCAGCGTGATTTAGAAAGCTAACGAGCATTTCCGTGCATAAGATGAATATGAAAGGAGATAAAGGATCTCCCTGTCGCAAACTCCATTTTAAAATTATATTTTCTCTTCGCTGACCATTGAATAAGACATGATTTTTATCAGCATTACAAAATAGTAATATTTATCCTATTATACAATCCATATCAAGTTGTAGTGGACAGCCTATAGCACCTTTTACTATTTATCGTGAACACAATTATCAAGATTCTACCAAACGATGTGTAACTATTTGATTTCTAAATCACGGGATCAGCAGGGGACTACGATTCGACGTCTTTGTCGGTTCAATTGGATTCATTTTGTGTGGACGTAATAAATTTATCCATAATATTGGTTTGTTCATAACCTTAAATACTTATTTAGTTTCATTTTAATTGTATTTTTAGACTTGGATACAATATTAAGAAAACAAATAATTTTACATATTTCCAAAAAAAAACATCATTACTAATACACCTAACTACATTTCAACCAAATAGAAAAATAGATTGGAATATAAAATCCATTATGAGTTCTCTCTGACTCCACAATTAGGTCGTTGGTGCGCTTGACATTAATCGAACCAAATACCTCACTTTTTAACATCATTCCTACATGACAAACTGTCACCAATTGATATGCATGTCATTATTAGCAATAATGGATATCGAAAATAATTTCAACTCATAATTATATTTAATTTTATACCATTTAATTTTATATTTCTATTTTCTTGTGCTAAATTTTATATTTCTGTTTAAGTGATGTGAAACACTTTTTAATTTTGTTGCGTTTGTTATAAATTTTAATCACAACCAGTTTACCAACTTCTTTCATTTAGGATCCAAATTTTTAACAAAATGCTATTCGAGTATTTCAAAGTTATTTTTAACAAGACACAAGCTTTAACATCTGCACTGAAATTAAAGCATTTAATCTTCTAATAAGAGCTTAAATAATTTTAAAACTAAACCAGATCAGATGATTAAAAAAAAAATCAAGATGATTATGTGAGTCATAGGTTGAGATCAGAACACTTTTCTTTTAATCAGATGAGCCTGGCCTTTAATTTCGCTGATGCTTCATGGAGAATACTAAACGAGTACGTGATCAATATACATGAATATGTGATTAACCTAACGATGATCCTGTTGAATACGCAAACCCATGCATGGTCAACGTAACCAAAACATAAGTACCATGAAGAACTCTGAAATATTTATCAGCTGTTTGACCACTCGGAGTATACATATGAGTTTGAACCAAACATTTTAAAAAAAAAATGCTTCACATTTGTGGATTCTTTCGTCAGTAGCTTTCTTGGTCTCTTCTCTCTGCATACTCCATCATCTTGATCAAAGTTAAAAACATTACTTCGTTACTCCAAGAAACTGAGCAAAGCTTGGATACTTAGGCTCCCATCCTATTTCAGCTCGTGTCCTTGAGTTGTTCAGCTTCTTCCCTAAAGGACCACTAGTGCCTAGAAAAATCAAAAGTTATCAATATCTAATAAGAAGCTCAAGGCTTTTCAAGACAAACCAACATGTGTCAATTGGCTGAAAGAAACTCACTTGTGAAGCCTTTGAACTTCTTATCATACTTTCCACTTTGATCCATCAGGTCCATCACCTCTTGCCTTGACAAAGGATGGTTATCACAGCCCAAGTAGATCCTACCACCAGCTTTCCTCTTCATGATTGCAACTGCAAGCGATGCTGCATCCTGTTCATGAACACATTACACAACCTGATAAGATCTTATATTATTATATATGCAGACCGATCATAAGCACCACCTATTCAAGGCCATGGTCTTTGTACAAAAGAAAGGAATGAGCAAAAACCACAAATATACCTCATAGTGGATGAGATTTAGGATATGATCAGGACGAGCATCAACTGTCTCCTTATTCAACCAGTAATTATGTGCACCTCTAGTCTCTGTGTATTAAAAAGTTCAGGGGAAACATAATACTCAAATCTGCTATAGACCAGAAAAAAAAAGTGTTTTCACTATTTGTTCATTGAGCTCAAAAAGGATATGTAAAGCCCTGCAAGTCTGAGGACAGTCCCTCCACTTTCCAACACTACTTTTTCAGCTCTCAAAAGCACATCGGTTCTTGGGCTCTTGCCTAGTGGCACCACTGGAGAATCCTGCAGTCAAGAGAATGCTTATTACAGTCTCGTCTTGAGTATTAAAATGTATTCAGGAACTGAGATAAACCTCGTTGCAGTCTCCATTATCAAAGCAATCAAAAGGTGCAGAACTAGATGTGAATAAGAATGATCCTTCACCATTCCACTTTGATGCTGCCGTCCTGATCCGTTTGTAAGCACAAACACAGTCACATAGGTGTTTAGGAACACACTTCATAGACTCTTGAGTTGTTGAAACAAGTGAAATTTACCTGAGCTCAGCGGCGTAATCTGGACTTTGTGAAGGAGGAGCACAAAAGATAACATAAGAGAACTTGCCATCAAATTCAGTTTCTTTAAGAGCTGGTTTGATACCCAACTTCTCCAACTCATCATGATGGTTTGTTGTTACTGTCTGCCCAATGATTTGACAATCTGGATGTTCCTGCTCCACACACACATAAATCTCCAACTCTCAACTTCCACATTTAAGAAAAAAACATGACTTTCATTATCATAAACTTTGTGAAGAAAAAGAACTAGTCAATATCCAGAAGACACAACAATATTGACAAACACTCAAGACACATCAAACAGTGACTTGCAGGTCATAAAAAAAAACCATAACCAGAGAGATGTTCTATAAGAGAAGCTGTGTTGAACTATCAAAATCAGCACAGTACAGTCCCTGTAGAACACAATGATCAGAAAGTATACCTCTCTCCATTTTTCAGCAACTAAGCGTCCAAGAACACCTGGTCCAACAATCAGCAAATCGTTTGCCCCAATTGAAACAGAAGACTGGACCTTCAAGCCATCACTTGTCTCACCTTCAGACAAACAAACATAACACAAAAACATACAAAACGGTCACTACTTGGAAGAAACAGAATAACAAAACCTTAGTTTGCTAATTACTGTTAATTAACTCTACTCAGAGATCAACAAGTTGTGTACTAACCATCCAAAATTATAAGAAAATGAAAAATAGGAAAAGTCAACGAAAGGTTAACTTATCCTTATAACTAGAAAAAAAGTCGAAAACAGAGAGTAGGGATACCAATGGTGGATGAGGAAGAAGAGGCTTGTATAGGAGTCACCATCATCGAAGACGTTGTTGATAGTGACAACAAGGAACTGGGTTTATCCACGCGTCTCAGAGCAACCATCTTTAGTGAGTACAAAGATGCTAAAGTCGACTGCTTTGAGACAAGGGTCGATGGAATTCTCGAACTTATCGTCGGAAGTGAGATGCAAGAGATGAAACCCATCAAGAGACACAAAGAAAGAACCAGGCTTTGCTTTCGAGGAAGAAGATTGAGTTGGTGAATAGATGCTCTTGGAATGTGTTTGTAACCAATGGGGTGTTCCCATGTCAAACATATTATATTAGATTACTAATATTATTTTAAAATTTTTGTTCTTGGAGTCAGACATACTTGTAGAGAGTCAACAGTGATCTTTGTGTCTTGTCCCATTATGAACACAAAAATGAAAACTTTGTTTCTATTACACTTTGTAGAGAGGAAATGAAATTGTATTGTGAACTTGTGACATCTGCGTTCTACTACACTTTCATAAGATAAGGGGATACTGAGAACGTCTTCACATGAGCTCTGCTTCTTCAGTGTCTCCATCAACATCTTCAACATCGTTCTCGTCATTCTCATCCGCTGCATCTGGGTCTATTCCCTGCCAATCAACACCCCCACAAAGTTTGTAACGCACTAAAAAGATATAGAGAGTCTGGATTTAACAACAATGTTGGTTGACCAACCTTCATCTGTTTCTCCAGGCGATCTAGTCCCTTTTTGGCTGCCTCATTCTGTGGATTTATCCTGCATTTTTACAATGTTAACAAAGAGAGTTACACACTATTGGTTTAGAATCTTATATACATTTATATACCTTAATGCAGCTTGATAGTGTGATAAAGAATCTTGAAGCATATTCGTTGCAGCAAACACTTGAGCTAGCTTGACATGGAGAGATTCATCAGCCCAGTCTTTTAGATACCGTTCAAGTAGTGATACAGCATCTCCGTTCCTCCCTTCCATTAGATGAAGGTCAGCTAGAGCTATGGCTGCTCCAAGGTACCCTGGTTCTAGCCTCAGAGCTGACTCATAGAACTTTTTCGCCTGTTATAAAAAAACATATCATTAGTCTGCTACACCCAAAACTTCTATCCATCAAAGTATAATACTAATATTTTACCTTTTCCCTGCCACTTGATGTATTAGCATGAACATCACCAACTAATTTAAGAGCCTTTGCAGACTGAGGCATTGCATTCATTGCTTCTCTAGCGGTATACAACGCTTCTTTGGTTTTGCCAAATGCCAAATAAGAATGGACTAATCCTGAAATGACCTCAATATTTCAAGCTTGTTAAAGATTAATACCACCAAAACAGTACAACAATGGAAGTGAATATCGGTTTTTTTGTCACTTGTTAATCAGACCTTGATATGAACGAAGATCAGACCTCAGATTCTGGGCAGCCCTGAAGGCAATCGCTGCAGCTTCTGGTCGTTTTGCTAGTAAAAGGAAGTTTCCCTGAAACATAGAAATAAGATAGTGGATATACACACAAAACGTTTTTACAAAATAATTAAAAAAAAAATCCTCTTTAAACAAATGCACCTTCACTATGTAGCCGGGTATGTGCCTCTCATCTACCCTGATACTCTGATCACATAGTGAATCTCATCAGATATCACATAAAGATTTGACACAAAAATTTCAGTTGCAGCAAGCTAACCTTTTCAGCATAAGATAATGCTGTCCTTGGATCTTTCCTTTCCCATAGTACAGACAAAGCTACAAATACTTCTGCTCTTGTATGATCAATGCTTAATAAATCGTGGACGAGCTTGTTTAGCCTGGAATAGTCGCACTTCATCTGTAGCAGCATCGCATACTCATCCATACAGGTAAGTGTGTAAGGATCAATTGATCGAACCTACAAAAGCTTATGTATTATTATGCACATTCCTTGATTTAAAGAAGTTGAAAGAAAAATATTGACTACCTTCTCAAATCTCATTATGGCCTCATCATTTTTCCCAATAATGGCTTCTACCTATGATGGAAGAGGTCACTATTTACCAAAATTATGTTAATCAGCTTTAGGCAAAACATCAGTCAGCTCTAACCTTTGCCGTCTCAGTCAACAAGTGTACGTTATTTGGAAACCGTTGTAAAAGTTCAGCAAAGAGTTCCAGCGCCCCTGAGGAAACACAATAACATTGCACACTATCCGATTAATCATTGCCGCATGCCGCAAAATTATATGTAAGACATAAAATCTACAGGTTTAGACACAAAGATTCAGAAGCTATATCTGATGAGATGTAGACATGTGCATTCCAAAAGGAAGTAGAGAGCTACCTTTGTAAGCATGTGAAGCAACACAACACTGGGCCTCGACATATCGCTGTGAAAACGAACAAAATTACAGAAGCAGAGAAGGAAGATTATAAATTTAATGGCAGTTAAGCTATAATACGAAACCAAGGAAACAGCCATCCAAGAGAAGGTATATAACATATTACGTTGCTGGTTGAACAGTCGAGCTGATGCTAACACAACATAAAGCAAATGCTATCAAGATGATTATACCACTTTCTACTCATGAACAATGAAAAGCTTTTCCCTATGTACAAAATGTATAGTTCATTAAATTTGGCATTCACCTCATCTTTATTCTTTAGTGACAAAACTCTTAGAGCCATTACAGATGAAGTCGTATTCCGAAGAACATAACAGATTATAAGATACTAACTCACTCACAATAACCAGCTTGGACACAATATTTATGATTTTAGTTTCAAACAGGTTTCCATTTTTGTAAACACTTTCAAAGAGTATTCTTACCTGCAACCAACGGGTAGGATCAATCTGATCGAGCGAAACTTTTGCACTTCTACTTGAAGTCTGAAATGACCAACGACACAACAAATTATAAAGTAGTATGGATTTTAAATGGAAAAGGTCAATGTAAAATAAGGAGCAAGAGATGCGAAAAAAACATTGAAAGAAATTATTAAAACCAAAAGCAACTGATAAAAGAAAATCGTAGAAAGGGATGACACCTGAGTAAAAGCTGATATGATATCCTTTGCAGTGGCTCCAAGTTCAGCTAATCCTATGATGGCTTCGAGTACATAAGGACATTGCCTGCAGAGATTCAAGATTTAAGTTTGTTGTATACATAAAAAAAAGGATATTTTTGTGACAGTGTTTCAATGTTAGGGAATGTTGGGAAAGAA
Source organism: Brassica rapa (assembly GCF_000309985.2). NCBI lineage: Eukaryota > Viridiplantae > Streptophyta > Magnoliopsida > Brassicales > Brassicaceae > Brassica > Brassica rapa. The sequence goes on along the minus strand of NC_024799.2, from coordinate 3,436,186 downwards.
AATGAGAAAGAGACCTTAAACACTCTTTATAAAAAGCAATAGCACCACGGTTATATCCAGAATTTCGATGAAGCTTCGCCATCAATATATTCATCTCCAAGCTCCTTGTCTTGACAGACTCCATCTGGCAAAGAAAGAAAAAAAAGTGCAATAACAGATTATAACTAAGCACACTATGATTCATCATCCTTAAATACCTACAAGCAGTGTTGGAATCAAAGAATCATTTAGTTTTACTTGTTTAGTAAATTTTCATTAATGGGTGACGACAGGAGGCTAATACAACCCGATTAAGGGAAACTAAAACAACCAACTAATCATGGCTCAATAATATTTCTTTGAAGAAAATTACACCAACAGAACTCTGATATAAGCCAACCTATACAAAACAAATCTATTCTGAGAAGCAGACTAATCCCTAAACAGCTCCTTTTTTTTAATTCTCTCACACATATATTCTCTTCTATATACCAATGTTTGTGAACCAACAAATCCAGATGAACAAGACAGAAGAGACATACCTCAGCGATGGCAGCTTTGGTTTCACTAAGAGCAAAGTGAGATGAAGCAATCTTGAATCTCACCTAAGAGAAAAGTTATACACACACACATGAGCTCCTACTAAACTCCAACCAAAGCAAAAACGCTAAACTTACCTCGTTCTCATTAATAGCAGAGACACTAGAAGCATTCACAGACGATCTAGTAGACAAAGACAACGAACTCCTCGAAATACCAGAGCTTTGCTTCGGAACTCTTGCACAGTGATGCAACGCTTGCTTGTACGTATGCTAACCAAAAAAAAAAACACAAAGTTCGTAACTTTACATAACTAGTCAAACATAAAAAGATCTTACAATAGCTCTACGGTACTCTCTCTGATGAAACAGAGCATCTCCAAGTAGAATCTGGATAAAGAATCAAACTTTCAATCAGTAATGAACGATATGGAGCCTACTAGTTTCGGAGATTAACCAAAGTCTCGGCCTTGAGATGAGGGCTAGCTTCGGCGCTAACAGTAGAGGACGAAACGAGGAAGCAGCCCTGAGAATTTAGAGAGTTTTATCAGATGAAAACTAGGGATTTAGAGAAGAGAATCGAAATGGGTTAAAAGCTTACGAGCATTTCGGCGGAATCGTAGAGGCCGTGCTCCATTAGAGTAGCGATCTGATCCTTTGGAACATCCATTTGAGGGAGCTTGTGGGTTTAGTGAGAGCTTTTTCTTCGGAGAGCAACGATGAAGAAGGGGCTCCTTCACGCTCGCTCTTCAATTTGAAACAAGCAATCAATCTTGTTCTGAACCGAACCGAACCGAACCGGAATAAACCGGTTATCCGGTTGAAATCTAACTCGGTTCAGTGGAATCCAATCGGGTCAAATAAATGTTTTTTGGAATTTAACTCAGTGTGTGAAAACAGAATTAGAATAGTTGTTGTGTGGGTTTTGATTTCACTATATTTTTCTGGCTGTTGTAGCAATCAGTTTGGTTCTGTCCGGTTTCTTGTTGGTTCTAAAGTCATATCAGATTTCATTATTTTGTACTGGCTTGCAGATAACTGAGGGCTATAGAGTTTGTATTGTAATTTGTTGAGTTTATTGATCACATTGGTATTTCTATTTGTACCGGAGTAATTGTTACCGAGAATAGAGACTAGAAGAAATTATATCTATATACTAATCTACTTTAGACAACAAGATATACTAGTAGTTATCTAAGGTATAGGAATCTTCTAGTAGCTATCCTAGTAAGGATGAGACGGTTGCCTTGGAAGCTCCGTTCCTGCAAAGGTAAGACAAAAATGTTGTGATGGTGCAAGTCTTAGGTGTGTGGGTTTACTTCTTGGTGCGTCTCTTTTTAGTTATAGGTGGATGATTCTCAGTTAGATGACTGACACTTAACTCTTTGCTTCCATTAGTTGAAAGGGAACTTATAACTAAATGTGTATGTCTCTTCTCTAATAATCCAACATTTCAAGGACCACCTATTTCAACAACATTTAATGAATAAGGTAAAACATTTTGAGTTAGGATTGACTAAAATTATTTATACTAATGATGTCATCCGGGTATGGTAGAGTGCGTGTGTGACTTGTAGACTTGTAGTTTAGAACTTGTCAAACAAATTTTTGTTTGTGCAAGTAGTATAACTTGTCGACAAGATATCATTTTTGTATGTGGTATCAAGACTATAACGCATGGCCATGTCCCCTGAGGCGAAGCGTTTCTTAGTACAATTCGTATGTTACAGAGAAGCCTGTTTGAAGTAGTAAGAAGAAAGTAACTGAAAATTTTCATTAATCTCTTATTTAAACCCCTTTTACCTTAACGACTCCGGCCAGAGATAAAGCCGGTGAGTAGAATATCAAAAAAAATGTATTAAAGAAATGAAAGGGAATAACGTGTTCTTGGATTAGTCTATTAAACAGTAAGCAAGGAAGAGGCTGAAAACAAGATTAAGAAAAGAATAAATAAAAACGTCTCTGGGTTGGTAAGCGGCAAAATCCAGCTGCCAATGCCTATTTGACTTCCTCATTAGTTCATGCGGAGCTCAACTTCTTCTTCTTCCTCTCTCTCTCTCTCCAAAACTTACTTTAAAGCTCTCTCTCTCTCTCTCAATAATGAACATGAGCAACCTCATCACAACATGAATAACTCTACACCAGGTTTCTTTCTCAACTCAACACTATTACCATATTTCTATTTTTTCTATATTGTGTATTCCAAGAAATGCCAAGATATTGTGCTGAGAGATGGAATCTGACTTGCTTGGTTCACATTTTTCTTTGTTAAGTCATCTCTGATCTTGTGTTTCTGTTTCCTTGGGGGTACTTTTCCTTACACAGTGAGGCGGCTGGTTTCATCAAAGGCAATGAAATGTTTCTACTTCAGCAAAGATAAACCTCAGGATGGAGCAGCTAAGACTAGAAATTTTGATTCATTGCAAGGATCAGGGTCTGAGTTTAACTCAAGTACAAGTACTACAACTTCCATCACTTCTTCCTTGCACGTTCTCTCAGAGACACACAGTAACAATCTCAAAGTCTTTGCCCTCGATGACCTCAAAACCGCTACCAAGAACTTCAGCCGGTCCTTGATGATCGGTGAAGGTGGATTTGGTGGTGTGTTTCGTGGCATCATTCAGAACCCTCAAGATTCTCGTAAGAAGATTGATATAGCTGTTAAACAACTCAGTAGAAGAGGTCTTCAGGCAAGCAAAGCTCCTCTCTCTCTCTCTTTCTTTCCTACTTTTTCCTTCTTGCTTTATTTTGGTTTGAACATTTCAATATGTTTTGATTTGGTTCTATAAAGGCCTGACTGAGATTAATGAGATTATAAATATTTTAAAGTTGATTTTAATATGTAAAAATCGACAATTTAGAATACATGCAACCTATGTATAATAGTTCTTTAAAATTTTATGACCAAGGCGAATGTTTCATCCGACTGTGTCCATAACCAGCTCTAGACTTCTGTTCTAACTTGCAGCAGATTTAATCTCTAACAACATAGCCTTATATGTATTGATAGGGGCATAAAGAATGGGTGACAGAAGTAAACGTGTTGGGGGTAGTGGAGCATCCAAATCTGGTGAAGCTGATAGGTTACTGCGCTGAGGATGATGAGAGAGGGATCCAACGGCTACTAGTTTATGAATACGTACCAAACAGAAGCGTTCAAGACCATTTATCAAATCGTTTTATAGTCACTCCTCTTCCTTGGTCCACAAGAATGAAGATTGCTCAAGACACTGCTCGAGGGCTAGCTTATCTTCATCAAGGCATGGAGTTTCAGGTCTCTTTCTCCTCCTTAACATGGTCACATATTAATAGCTTTAAACTATTATTTTATATGTTCTTGAAATGTATGTTCATGCAGATCATATTTAGGGACTTCAAATCTTCCAATATTCTTCTTGATGAGAACTGGAACGCAAAGCTCTCTGACTTTGGACTGGCTCGTATGGGTCCTTCCAAGGGAGTCACTCATGTCTCCACCGCGGTAATGGCAGTCTCACTAAGTGTTTATTTTCTTATCTTCAATTGAAACCACCATCATAAGTAAACTGTATTGATTCTAGAGTTACAGTAACCTTTTAGGATTAAAAGAACCGTCATTAGTAGATGTAAAATTTAGGAAAAATAGATATCGGGTTTTGAGAATGTATAAATACGAGTTTAAAAGATTATAAATTATTTATTCACATAATTAATATACAAATTCTGAAACAATACTTATTGTTTCAATAGTGTTCTTGCTTTTTCGTGTTTGATTCGCATTTGTTCTAAAGAAACTATGAATCCACCAGGTTGTAGGAACCATTGGTTATGCAGCACCTGAGTACATCCAAACAGGACACCTCACAGCCAAAAGCGATGTGTGGAGCTACGGAATCTTTCTGTATGAGCTCATCACAGGGAGACGTCCCTTCGATAGGAACCGCCCAAGAAACGAGCAGAACATCTTGGAGTGGATAAGACCTCACTTGACTGATATCAAGAAGTTCAAGATGATCATTGACCCAAGACTTGAAGGAAACTACTACCTCAAGTCGGCTTTGAAGCTGGCTGCTGTTGCCAACAGGTGTTTGATGGTGAAAGCAAAGTCAAGGCCAACGATGGGTGAGGTTTCAGAGATGTTAGAAAGGATAGTGGAGACTTCAGACGAGGTATCTCCAGCTTTGCCGTTGGTGAAAAGCTTGACGCCTAAAGATGCGTTTGAGGCGTCAAGGAGAGAGAGAGTTAAGAAAAGATTTGTTGAACTTGTAACTGGGGTAAATGGTTGTCCTAATCTGCCTACTTGGTCTCCTAAACTTGTCACTTCTCTTTGATTTTTGAGACAGAACATAAACAAACCAAACAAAAAAAGAACTCAGCGTTTGTGTTTGTGTTATGAAAATATTATTGTCATTGTTATAAAATATTAACAAGCTTTAAATTAGGGTTTTAGATATCTTCTTCCACACGTTGCTCTTCATTAGCCGCCGTGCCCAAACCCTTAAACCCCTAGCTTCCTCTTGGACACAGAGACGTTCTTATGTTGATGTTTACATGAAATGGAAGAAAGATGATTACCTTCAGTTAAGAGATGAATATTGATTATTTTTTCAAATTAGTAGAGTAAAGGGTTTAGCTGTAAACAGTAATGGAGAAAAGGTTGTCTGTGTTGCAGATAAGAATGCAATGAATAAGAGAGGAGGAGGAGTAGACCATTCAACTATTGAGTTTCCTTTTTCCCATCAAAAGGTTGTAGATTGAGAGTCAAGGTTGAACATTTTATATTGCCTCAGAAGGTTCACAAGGCCTTTGAGAGACATTCACAAATCTTTTTACTTGTGTAAGAAGAATAAGACTTGAACAGCTATTCTAATAGAGCCTTACAGAGACCAAGCAGTGTTAATGAAGAATTCTGAGTTGATTCTCAAGAGTAGAGGAAGTACTTACAGGTTTTTGAAAGAAAGGATTGTAGAGAAAGATTTGGATTTTGATTGCTAAGGGAGAATCTTTATTAATCAAAAACATCATTAATGGATTTGTTTCAAACCAGTCTAAAGATGCAGATCATCATCACTCAAAATATTACAATAAAAAAACCGTGAATGCAAGAATGAGTTTGCTATATGAAACCAAAATGGGTAATAAGATTTTGTATAAAAAGAAAAAGAGATTCATGTTCAGCTGCTCAGTTTTTGAATGATCTTGGAGAGAGCTGAATATGAGCCAATTACGGAAGATATTGCTCCTATTATGATGATTAAGACACACAACATCATCTACAAAAACAAACCAAAAACCATTTGTTAATGAAGTTTACAACAATGTTTTTATGTTACACTGAGTATAGATATAGAATTGCTAAGAACCATTACCTGTGTCGAGGTAACTTTTCCCCGTACAATGCTCAGGAAACAAACTGGGGGAAGTATTAGCGTCTGCACAAACAAAATATGAACTTACATATCTAAAAATAGCGTCAGGTTATTATTATAGAGAAGGAACAGATAGCTTACGACGAGCATTGTCAACAAGGATCCAATCAATGACATGACAAGACCTACAAGATTTTTTTGAGTGTTTACTAATAGCAAAAAGTATGATCCTGAAGAAAATGAGCAATGGTAGAGAGGATGTACCAAAGAAGGGAATTGAGAGACCGACAAGCAAAGTAGAGAAGACCAATGCGGTTCTAATGGCAATGGCGTACCAATGCGACTTGTTATGTCTTTCTGGTATCAGTTCCTCAAGACTCAGTGCTACTGGAGATATGGTCAAAGCATATGTGCTTTCTTTTGTTAAGGTGACACACAAATATAGATTTATAGAAGTTAAAAAGTAAAATAAAACTATTTTCTATCTTTATTGGAAAGGATATTTGGTAAATGGATTCACCACCTGAGAAAATAGATTAAAAATCGGTTTTAGTTCCTGTGTGATCATATAACCAACATGCAATCAGTAGTGCAATGAAAACATGTTTGTTCTATTTACCGTAGTCCAGACCGCAATCTTAGTTGCAACCAACTCTTGAGGCAAGTTGAGAGTAAACTGTGATTCTGTTGCTTCTCCAAACATTGTATAACCCATAACAGCCACACCGGCATACATCAGAGTACAAATTCCAAAGCTGCAATGCATTTATCAATCATTGTATGACGAATGTATTTAGAAAATATATAGTTAAGAGGAGCTTTAAGAACTTGTTAAAAACGATATAAGCTTACCATGTCAAGAGAACAGCAGGGTATTGAGTTGGTTTTGCCATAGAAGTATAAATATTGGGGAAAACAGCATGTCCTGAGTAGCAGTAACCATATAGCCCTATAGCTACAGGTAAGGTTGACAAGTTTAGTGTAGTTCCTTTGCTGTGGATTCCAACTTCATCTACCAAACCAATCCAAAACAAACACAAAACCACTAGCACCGATGCAATCACCCCTCCAGCTGACAAAATTTTGACAAAAATAGTCAATGTTAGGAACATTTCTAGACTTATGTTTTAAGTATATCTTAAGTTAGAGGAAAAGAAAACAAAACTACACCTGAGATATAACTCAGTACACTGAGATCTCTGAGCCAGACGGTGGGGAGAACAGCGAGAGTGGTTAGTATTGCAAATAGATGGCGTGCATCTAACTCAAATCCTCCAATACCGAAGGCAGCATTTGGAAATAATGAAGAGAGATTATCACTCTCCAATATTATATATTCAACACAGCACGCCTGCAAAAAAATATACATTCATGGTGCAACAAAAGATTAAGAAACAAAGAACCTGGTATTGAGAAGGTGTCTCAACAAGTTACATCTAAACTAAACTGTCAGAAAATTCATTTCACACTAGTAGTAGTAGCCTTTAATAAGCTTTTAGGGACCATTCAATCTAAAAATAAGTATATCTTTGCTGCTTTAGTGACGTGCAAAACAACTTGAAAAAGGAACAAATAGATACAAAGAGAAAAGTAAAAAGAGGTATCATCAAATCTAGAATGAACTAATGTGAGAATCTATGGGGCCCTATGCTAATTTGTTTCACGACATGGGGCCATGTTGTGTTTTTTATGTTATGTTTTTTTAACACCACTTGGATTCTCTTTTATTATGTACTTTTTCTTGACAAAAAGAGTTAATAAAGTTAAACTAAAGTCATTTACTGGATGAATGGAAAAGGTACTTACGTATAGCTCCAAGTAGAGTACTATCTGCAATACATAAAAAAGAAGAAAATAATTAAAATAAAATGAAAATAAATGTCATCAGATTCCACTAATGGTGGTAAGCTATCTAATAATCTCAACCTTTGCTTAACTATGAATGAGAGTAGGGTTGTCTACTTAACACATAGTTGTAATATTTTATTGATGTATTTAATGAAACATTTAGAAGTTCATAAGATTGTACTATTGACTTCTGATAACAATGATGGAATGATTAGTAAGAGATTAACTAACTGATCTACTTGTTGTCCTTAGCTTTTGAGTTGTTCCATTTGTTCAAACGCCAAAAGGCGATCCAAAACTTAGTTTAATCATATGTGCAATTGACAAGAAAAATATTAGCCCCTTACCGAGACAAAGATACGCCCAGTGGTACCAAACGCGGCTTGGCCAATATCAGGATAGGTCTCAAGGTCAGACTCACTGTCGAGGCAGTAACGCAGGAGTATTCCAGTGTAGAAAGAAAGCAAACCATATATAAACAGTATCATTAGTCCCAACCATCCTCCTTCTTTGGCAGCATAAGGCGTTGAAAGTATTCCAACTCCACATAGAACGTTCAATCCTACACATGACCCACATGTTATAGACGAAGACCATCATCATAAATTGATTTAAGAGCAAAATGATAAACAATCATGTTCTTTGAACTTAGACGTGTTTGGTCTATATAAACAGTTTTGCTCATGTGCTTCCATGTGATATATGACAATAGAGTTGATTGCTATTTTGTACTTTTTCTCACGTTTTATAAAAACAAAGTTCTTCAAGACCGTAGAAGACGGTCTTAGGCCCGTACACACATATCAGAATATGAAAGAATCTAAACAAAAAAAAAGCATATTCTAATACACACCCTAGATTCTTAATATGAAACAATAGAGTAAAGGTTGACAACTTTTCATAATGATTTGCTCTCACATGTTACTACGTGCTATCATCAACTAGCCAAGCATCTTTTTAAGTTTTCACATACACACATAACAAAAAAAAGCATCCGAATATTTTATATGCTAACACACACCCTAGATTCTTATACTGTCAAACAAACACTAGAGAAAAGTTTGGCAACTTTTCATAATAATTTGCTCTCACATGTTACTACTATATATCATCAAGCCAAGCATCTTTTAGACTTTTTAAACTACATAAAGCATTATGGTAAAATAAACTCACCATTTAGAACAGCTTGTCCGTATGAGCTGTTGCGTGACATAGGAATCTCATGAGAGACCATGAATACTTTCTCGTCCTTCCGCATTGAACCTCTCCTCGAAGGAGCAGGAGAGAGCAAGCCATGAGAGCTGAGTCTGTGTTTAGGTGGTGGTGGTAGTGCTTGCTCATCTGCTTCGAGCAGAGGCTTTGTAACAGCAGGTAAAGACTCAGGAGTGTGTCTTCTTATCAACGAAGAAGACAAGAAAGAGCTTCCAAATCTCGTCACCGAGTTATTCCCAAGAAAACCGATGTTGGGAGACGGTACACTACTGTAAAGATCAATCGACTGCCTACAAACATTACCAAGAACACACAAAATATCAATACGTGGACCAAATTGAGAAAACAAAAACTTTGTGGTCAAAACATAAATAATTGAAAATAAAGGGATAGAGATAGAACCTGTAACTCTGTGGCCAAGCTGTAGTGTATGAGCTTGGCTTAGTATGTGTCTGATTATCATCATTAGCATCGGAGGAATCAGAATGGCTTTGATCATCATCATCTTCTTCTTCGTAATCTTTTCTATCGTCTTCTTCCTCGCTCTCAATGTAGAAGCTCTGATCAGATGGTACGTGATTCATTTTTTTCCTCTCTCGAGAGATAACCTCTAAAGTCAACAGTCTCTGTTACAAAACAGGATTCTTCTTGTAATGAAAATTCGAGTTTCAGATAAAATGAGTCCACAGATCAAGAAAACAGACAGAACAGAAACGCATCGGTAAGATTGTCGGAATATCAAAAACGAAATAGAATTTTAAGATTTAAGAGAATTATTGTTCGTAGACTTTTGGTGTTACCTGAAGGTTTTCGCGTGAGGAAACAAACAATGGTGAGCTTCTTCGGATCAGAGAGAAGAGAAAGCTATGGAGGATATAAGAGAAGAGAGTGGAAGAGAACGAAGGAGGGAGAGAGAGAGAGAGCGGCTTATTCTCTGTATACCTATATCAGTTTACAAATAAACTCCTACAGCCAGCTTTGAATTAATATAAAAGGAAATGTTTTAAACAAGGTAAAAAAAAAAAAAAAAAAAAACTTATTTTTAGTTACTTAGACTTTTCTTCCGACTCAAATTTATTCATGAATCATTTGACTAGTGCTCTTTTTTTTCCTCTAGAAAGATATTATAAATCATTAGAGAGATTCATGGCAGAATAAGGCCGGTGGAATAACAAAATATCCTTGAAAACATAAGTCGAAAAGCTGTAGTAATATTTATTTCAAAATGATAATTTCACAGCTTTAGTCAATTATTCTTGCTGTTCATGTAAGATGAGGACCGCCACTTCTTTGAAAGCATGGTGCTTGTCTTTACAGAATCTTACCGTTATTTCTATGATATTATAAAATGTAATGTGTTATTCTTTGAACTTAAATAAGAATTTGATATATTTTTTTGACAAAGTCCTATATAAAAAAAAGTAAAATAATGATTATAAATATGTGAAAGACGTATGCTATTTTTTATGTATTTTAAAGTTTGAGATTGTGTTTATTAACTTTATGTTTATATTTAATTAGCTTAAAGTTTTATTTACTTTTAATAAAGTTTCCTTACTTTTTATTTTATATTTTTATTAAAAAAAATATTTCAAAAACAAATGTATTAGTTAAAATGTAAAAAATTAATTTTCAAATATAATGAATATTATTTTTTGAAACACTTAAAATGAATATTTAAAATACTAATTTTAGATATAAAGAAAAATAATTAAAGAAAAGAAACAAAAGATGGCTAATCCAAACAGTTAAAAAACAAGCGTTTCAACGTATCATAGGCGTGTGTGACTCTGTATGTTGGCGCAAGTGGAATAATAAAAGACAAGAATACGCGCATTAGGACAACAACGAAGTGACTGGATGACGACGAGTTACACACAAGTGGGTAAGCCGTCAATTTTAATCTTACGATTTGCTTCTTAAATATTTTACTTTAGGCAAGAAAATGTCATTACTATACGCAAATAAAAAAGGGATGACTCATTAGTATAATCGAATGGTCGTTTACTGATTCTGATTTTTTGGTAGGCAACCATATCTTGTTTACCGAGATAAACTTAATTTATTAGTGCATCACCTCAGCTCTGGAATAGTGTGAAACCCAAGTTCTCATATTTTAAAATCATAAGTTAGCTTGAGCCTTTTCGAATCTGTTTATCTATTTCCGGAAAAGAAAACTAACCCAAAAAATGAGTTTCCCTGCCACAAGTAGAAAATAAGAGTGTTTTTGAAGATGAGATTTTGCGAACGTGGACCAATCTCTTGTTTTACTTACTAAACTTACTAATTAGCTTTTACTTAAGTATATGATCCCAAGAAAATTATGGACCTAAGCGTCATGAATAAAAAAATATTCATAAAAAACATAGGAATGCGAATGAAATGTTCTTTTCCTAAGACTATATTTCCGCTCACTTAGCATGATGAGAAATTATTTGGTATAGTTGATTTGACGTTGAGTTATAACGTGCGTGATATTCGAAGATAAAATTTCTTTATCACAAAGAACAGGATCACATGATAATGATGCAGATCTACTGTCTGTTCATTGGACTTATCTTCAGAAACAATAACTCAAGAGCATGTGCGCATTTGATCTCTCTTTGTTGATTCTCCGCTTCCATCGACACACATCTCCATCCCCACATGGTTCGTTGTTGTTTTTCTCTCTTAAGTATATCAATACAAAAGAGCGAAAGATCATGCTGACAAACATTTTGCATACAGGGATACGTTAATCATGATTCAATGTACAACTTGTTGTCTCTTTTTGAATAATTTATCTGTTTACAACTCGCTATCAACATGATGTGTGTCATAGATGTTGTCTTCTAATGATGATTTTTGTTAGTGATATGAATTGCCAATAGCCACAACAATGGTTGGATGTGTCTGTCTATGGTACGAAGTGGGTAGATAAGATTTGGAGAGACGGTTAGCTTACTCAAGTGGGTTAATCTAATGAAAGTGAAATGAAGTATGAATAACGTTGGACGAATCAACCATCATCTTTGAAGAATATGCCACCGGTGTATATATGATTCATCCATGTGTTGTGGTTTTAGTTGTTTTGATATTTATTTATTTTTCGTTTTATAGTTGAGTCTAGATTTGTATTGTGCGTTGTTGACCCATCCGTCAAGTGCCTTGACTCTTTAAGATTACATCCAGATTTACAAGATTTTTCGGAGCTTGGTTAGTGTCAAACTACACCAATGAGATGTTTGTATCAAGACCCATCGACCCAACCTACATTTGGCTCGAGTCAAACTTAAAACCACCAGAAGATACCGACCAATTGATCATGGTACATAACAACATCATGTCAAAATTCCAAATGCCTCCAGAAGCCCACGCTGATTAATCCATTGAACTTGTGCTCTATGTTTTAGGACGATACTTAATTACTTGCATTTAATTCAACGTGTTTCTTTATCCTCAATCCCTTACAATTAAACCCAATGGTTAGTAGTTAATAATTACCACTCACCCTCCTCTTTGATGCTTAATGTTTTACTTTCATGTTTGGTCTAATGCTTAATCTAGTCCTTTATTCGAAAACAAAAACTATCAACTGAATCACCTTAGCTTTTCAATCCGTTGTGCAGCCAATTCTAGTGGTTCTAATCCAAACCCAAGAATGATTTTGTCAGGAGGTGTCAACAACAAAAATCGAACAGAATGCAAACTATTACCAACTCAGCTGGTGATCTTTCAAACTCTTTGTGTGCAGTAATTTTTTTATAGAAATTCAAGGATGTCACCATCATCTGCCACTGTTCCAAACTTTACTGCGATACACAAACACCATTAGCCAGTTTAACCAAATTTTCAAGGAATTATACTTGACACTTAACTGTTTTAAAAAAAAATCATTTATAGAAACAGAGTATTCCAAGTTTTCTTCATAAACACATTTTCATTAGTGAAATCTCGTATTTTTTATAAATATCTTATAACTAAACAAAAGAAAAATAAAAATAAAAAGAAGATAAAATTTGTAAAATAGAAACACAACTTTTAAAACCTCATGAGATATCTTCTTATAAATAGTTTAGTCTTGTTTATAAATTGCAATTTTACAGCATAAGTAAACTAAAATATTTAGATTTATATAGATGATTAACTTTTTTACACCAACTTCAAGTTTTTTTTCTAAATTGTTAATTCGTTGTAGTCTAGAAATTGGGCTACCTTTTTCTTTGCACTGTAGTAAACTCTAAAGCCCATTCGAACATTAATTAAAAAAGTCGTCAAAAAAAAAGTTTTAATTTTTTTTTTGTTAGTAAAGGATAAAAAGCCCACACAGTGTTTCCTCTTATCTCTCTCCCCTCATCGGCGAAAATGGCGTCGGTGGCATCATCGCCGATATCTTTCGCCGCTTCTTTCCTCAGAACCAAACCCGTCCCTCGCTTCCTCCCCATCCGCACCCTCCGCTGCGCCCTCTCCTCCTCCTCCTCCTCCGAGCCAATCGAATTCGACATCTCATTCGCTCCTCCCAAACCCACACCTTCCTCCCCTCGCGGCAACGCCGCCTTCCAGCAGCTCTTCATCCCTTGGATCGTCCGCGGCGAAGACGGCAAACTCAAAGTCCAATCCCAACCTCCCGCGCAGCTAATCCACGCCCTCGCAGACGCCACCACACAGAACCCTAAGAAGAAGGTCAAGAAGAAGAAGCCACAAGCTTCCTCCTCCTCCTCCTCCTCCGCCGTCACCACATCCTCGGAGCCGAAGCTCTCAAAGGCGGCGAGAAGGTATTACAATGAGAATATCAAAGAGCCTCCTCAGCGTTTGAGCAAGGTTCTCGCTGCTGCTGGAGGTATAAACCAAACCAAAACTATTAGATTGAATCATACCGGTTAAGAGTTTGGTTATCAATGGTTTAAATGTTTGTTACAACCGGTTCTTTAATTAATCCTATGTATATACTAACGTTTACCGGTTAAGAGTTTGGTTATCAATGGTTTGAATGTTAGTTACAACCGGTTAGTTAATTAATCCTACGTAAATGCTATGTATATACTAACATTTACCGGTTAAGAGTTTGTTATCAATGGTTAAAATGTTAGTTACAACCGGTTATTTAAACCTATGTAAATGATCTGTATATTACTAACATTTACCGGTTAAGAGTTTGGTTATCAGTAGTGTAAATGTTAGTTACAACTGGTTATTTAATTAATCCGATGTAAATGCTCTGTAGATACTGACATTTACCGGTTAAGAGTTTGGTTATCAATGATTTAAATGTTAGTTACAACCGGTTATTTTACATACTCTGTATATAACTAAGTTTGGTTATAAAAATTGATTCTTGATTTTAGTGGCGTCGAGAAGAACCTCTGAAGAGCTTATCTTTGACGGGAAGGTTACTGTTAATGGCTCTCTGTGTACTACTCCACAGGTAAAAATCAATCCTTTTTTTGTAATGGGGGAAGATGATGATGTGATTAAAAAAGGTTAGTACTTTTTGTTTATGTTGTAGACTCGTGTTGATCCAACGAGAGACATTATCTATGTTAATGGGAATCGTGTGCCCAAGAAGCTTCCTCCAAAGGTTTATTTTGCTCTCAACAAGCCTAAAGGGTTCGTCTTCATAACCTCTTCTCACTTGTAGCTTCTTGACTCTACTTGTAACTTATGTTTCTTGTTTTAATCATACCATGGCAGATACATCTGTTCTTCTGGAGAGAAAGAGACCAAGTCTGTTGTTAGTTTGTTTGACGAGTTCATGGCCAGTTGGGTAATAAACAAAACTGCTATCTTCTCTACAGTTATATGGTTTTTTTCCTGAACGTTTAGTCTTTGTAATTTTAGGATAAAAGGAATCCAGGGACTCCTAAACCTCGTCTTTTTACTGTTGGCCGTCTTGATGTCGCCACAACAGGGTTGATAATAGTTACAAATGATGGTAAGTTGTATTCACTTAGGAGTTAGCATCATGTGTTGTATATCTTGGTTTCTCATACATTTTGATTCAGTGGACTACGTTTCTCTTCTAATAGGAAATTCATCTTCTTCTTTTTGCAGGAGATTTTGCACAGAAACTTTCACATCCTTCATCTAGTTTACCAAAAGAGTGAGCTCGACTCTCACATTCCTTTTTACCTACTATTTCTACTCATAGTTAGGTGGTCATCATTAGTTTGCTGAACCTTTGGTTGGATAAGTTAAAGAGAAAGGCTATAGTTATTTTGTGAACCTTTGGTGCACTAAGACTAAAGAGAAGGGCTATAGACACTTTGGTTGCGGAGTTATTTTGTGAGCTTTAGCAGTGATAGTGGTCACCGATTCCAGATGTTGTGGTTTAACGCTTTTGATCCACTTAAATTTTATTCGGTCAAGCTTTGATTATTTCCTTGGAATATATGTTTCATATCAGTAGTTCAAAGGTTTTGTGTCCCCTTCTCTAATTTTCTGTTTTTGTGAAATGGCAGATATATTACTACGGTTGCTGGTGATGTACACAAACGGCACTTAATGGCCATCAGCGAAGGGACAGTTGTGGAAGGAGTCCACTGTGTCCCAGACTCAGTTGAGTTGATGCCAAAGCAGCATGATATACCAAGAGCACGGCTACGTATTGTGGTATTTCTCCAAACCTTTCTCAGATTTTAACATTTGATCTGACATCTTTTGACTTTATAAATCAAATACATGATGACATTATCTAACCTCTTGATGTTGCTTGCATGGATTTTTTCTTCAGCTGAATTAACTTGTTTTGTATGGACCTATGTATGCAGGTTCATGAAGGGAGGAACCATGAAGTCAGAGAATTAGTGAAAAATGCTGGGCTTGAGGTCAGTTTTGCTTTCACTCTAATATTGACTTTCAAGTTTCAACGAAGGTACTTTTATCTGTTTCAGGTGATATATCTAAACCCATGCTAAATTTCTTTTGCCTTTACTTGCTCCAGGTTTACTCATTAAAGCGTGTTCGTATAGGTGGATTCAGGCTTCCTTCAGATCTTGGGTAATTTTTTCTGCTAGCATATATCTGCTTATGTTTTCCTTATTAGTGAAATTTGTTAAAATATTTGATAGGAATGGGTAGAGAAAGATTGTCTTATGCATCAGCTATTTGTCATTAGGTAGCTACAACGATCCAGTATAGGATATGTGATCATATGTTAGTTATTTTTACAGGCTAGGGAAGCATGTGGAATTGAAGCAGAGCGAGCTAAAGGCATTGGGTTGGAAGAGTTGAAGTTACAGATGTACATTTCTGCTTACCTTTTGGATTTATCTCTCTTTGTTTTCTCATATGATTAGGAGAATTATTAATTGTTAGTTTTCAAATTGAGAAAGAAAATAGAGATTGAAGATTTTGTGGGTTACATATATGTTTAGGAGAAGTATACTGTTCATCTACAAAGTTAAACCGAAGAAAACGACTGCAGAAGTGCTTTCAGTTTTTTTTTGTTCTTCAGTCTCCGATGTGCTCTCCAAATAATATATCCTTATATTATGTCTTAAGGTACCACAACACCAATCCCATTAAACAAAACCTTAAATCCACTCAGCAACACGTCCACCAACCATATCTCCAAGGCATGCCTTGAAACTCGCTTTCTCGTCTCCACCATATGTTAACCTTTACTTAAAGAGTTCTTCCAACTCGGTGCTTTCCACAATGACGCTAGACTCCACCATCTGCTCCTCCACACTCTTTCACTGATCTCACCATGGCTATAGAATCCTCCAAGGCTTCGTTGAATTGTCCAAAACGTTAGCGTTGATTTTTTTTCATTTTCACCTACGCTCACGTTATTATTAATTTGTGCCCTGAGATGATGTATCAAGCAAGTATGTGTTACGAGAACCAATCCGAATCTCTCAGAGAGAATTTTTATTGGGACACTTAAAAAGGAACCTGATGCAAACTAACATCCACAAGAGATGACAAAACAGAGCATTAAAATGGCCATAGATTAAGGGGGCGACTGGTTTTCCCGCTACCACCCGCAAACGCAGCTTTTGCGGTTGGTAGCGGTTGTCGGCGGTTTGCAACAATCACTCAAATCGCTGTAAACCGCTTCAAACCGCTCCGAATCTCATAAATTCAAAAGCTGGCTCCAGCTAGCGTTTGCGGTTGCGGGCGGTTGCGGGAGGGTAAATTTTTTTTTCTTTTTTTAAAACAATATATATACAAAAGTAAAAATATTTAATAAAAAATTAAAATTGAAATTATGAAAATATTAAAATATATCTATTATATTTTAATTAATATTATAAAATTTTATAATAAAAAAATTTCAATAAATTTTCAAAAATTAAAATTATAACTTTCTAAATATAAATTTTATATTTATTATAATTTTATGATTTTTGATATTTTTATAATTATATTAAATGTAAATATTGTTAATTTATTATTTGACTGTTACCGCATTTGGTAGTTAACCAGTCATAAATCACCCGCAAACGCACCAATTTTTAACCGCAGTACCAGTCGTACAAATCTCTTAAAACCGCTAGAAACCGCAACCGCCCGCATCCACAAACTTCCGCAACCGCAACCGCAACCGCTGCGTTTGAACCAGTCAGGCCCTAACAGAATGAACTAATCACAACTATGTTGTATTATTTGAGCAGAGGAGCCATCTGATACCATTCTAGACAAACTTATCCTTCACTAAACTACAAAAAGGAAAGAACCATTAAGTTAAACACAAACGAATATTTAAATAGTCGTGTCGACCCAAAAAGTTGGCCATTGCCTTATGGGCCAATAAAAGGTCAAAAGGAGTCAAAATTAAGTTAAAGCCTGAGCTAGTAGGGTCATTAAAACGAATTCCAAGCCTACTTTCAACCATCCATTGCACATACTCTTGTTTTTAATCTGGAAATGAATAATTCATATTCTATCGAAGTGATCTGACAATTAGACGCACCATCTCCCACGCTTATATCTATTGGCTTACACTATTCAATACAGGTTATATGTTGGTATCAACATAATAAACACATATTTAATATTTAAGTGAATATTTCCAATCATTTATCAAAGCAACTCATATGTATATATTTTAGTAAAAATTTGTGTGTTTTAATTATACTATACAATAAAAATTAATTAAAATAATAAAATATATATGTGATTATGTTATTCTAATCTTGATCCCAATTACCGGCTGCCCCCCATGCGCTAATTTTTCTACCAACCAGTTATTCCGCTTATTAAAAAAGAAACCCATGGTGACATAGTAGGCAGTAGCTATTGCTTGACTGTAAAATGTAAATCAACTATTAAAAATGTTTGAACTGAATATTTTGTAATAAAAAATAATTATTAGAATTCAACAATGTCACTTTCTGAATTTTAACAATAATTATCAAAACTGTGAAAATACACATAAACGAAGTTTAAAATAAATTATTATATTAGTTATTTTAAATAATTCAAAAATAATTGACATAAAATATTTGAATCTATGCTATATCTTTAATAAAAACCTCTATGCATAAATATATTTTATAGTATTAGTTTTAATATATATATATATATATTTATATTCTCTCTATTTCATTACTATTAAAAAATGAAACGTCCATATGATTAAAAATGAAAGAAGAAAGATCTCACAATTAAACTCAACATATTAAGGGGGCGACTGGTTTTCCCGCTACCACCCGCAAACGCAGCTTTTGCGGTTGGTAGCGGTTGTCGGCGGTTTGCAACAATCACTCAAATCGATCTAAACCGCTTCAAACCGCTTCAAACCGCTCCGAATCTCATAAATTCAAAAGCTGGCTCCAGCTAGCGTTTGCGGTTGCGGACGGTTGCGGGAGGGTAAAATTTTTTTTTTTTTTAAAACAATATATATACAAAAGTAAAAATATTTAATAAAAATTTTAAAATTGAAATTATGAAAATATTAAAATATATCTATTATATTTTAATTAATATTATAAAATTTATAGTAAAACAATTTCAATAAATTTTCAAAAATTAAAATTATAACTTTCTAAATATAAATTTTATATTTATTATAATTTTTTAATTTTTGATATTTTTATAATTATATTAAATGTAAATATTGTTAATTTATTATTTGACTGTTACCGCATTAGGTAGTTAACCAGTCATAAGTCACCCGCAAACGCACCAATTTTTAACCGCAATACCAGTCGTACAAATCTCTTAAAACCGGTAGAAACCGCAACCGCCCGCATCAACAAACTCCCGCAACCGCAACCGCAACCGTTGCGTTTGAACCAGTCAGGCCCTAAATGACGTTTCCGAGTTTGGGTAAAAAGTCATCCAAGTAAAGGTTAGGGATGTCACGATTATGGTAGAAATTAACTTGGTTTAAGGACAATTCAATTTTCAATTTGATCTTAAAACAATGTATTTTGGGACTACAAATTATATACTCCATTTGTTTTCATTTATATTACGTTCTACTACTTTGCACATGAATTAAGGAAGTTAACACAATACCTATTTTAACCCTTTTCATTAATGTTAAATTAATTATTTTGACTGAATTTGTTTGATAATTATAAGGGTAGAAAAAGTCACAAAGTGTTATTTTCTGCATTGACAAATGTCAAATACTTTGACACAAATTCTTTTTTTGTAGAGCGTCAAATAAAAGAGAACGGATGGAGTATTAAATGTATAGGGTGTGGATTATTAGTTGGTAACTAGTTTGCTAATTATGATGATTATCCTGTCTTGAACAGTTAATTACATCGCGTATGTTTTTAGAGATTAACTAATGCGTGGACCACCAAACTGCTCCCACCAGTTTTTGTTTTTATGGAGAGATTTAATTATACCACCAATCTTATCTGTGGCTCCACTTTCATACAAGCCTGAGAACTCAATTAAGATCGATAATCTGATGAATATCACTGACTTTAAATATATATTAGTTTGATCAATTATGAAGCCCATTCGAGGGAGCTTCAAAATTATGTTTCATTAAACTTAAACTTTGGCATGTATGACTCAGTGCCGGTCCAATATTTTCATTTTTTTCTTGATGCCCTAAGCTCATTTAAAATTTTATGTCTTTGTTATTCATGTAAAAAAAAAATTATGCCCTATATACAACTAAATTTTTCGCTTAAAATATGATGCCCTAAGCGGTCAGTATGAGCTGAATTCTCTAATAATCTATAGAGACTCTAGGGAAGCACATGGTGGTAACTTTAGCGAACTGTAGAACAAGTATAAATAACTTTGTTGCTTGTTAGTTTGTTACATTAGTATGTTTCTTATGTGGCGTTTGTGAGATTGAGGGTATGACTGGTTTTCCCTCTACCACCCGCAAACGCAGCTTTTGCGGTTGGTAGCGGTTGCTGGCGTTTTGCAACAATCACTCAAACCTCTCTAAACTGCTCCAAATCGCTCCAAATCGCTCTGAACTTCATAAATTCAAAAGCTGGTTCCAACTAGCGTTTGCGGTTGCGGGCGTTTGCGGGAGGATAAAAAAAAATTATTTTTTTCCAAAACAATATAAATACAAAAATAAAAAAATTCAATAAAAAAATTAAATTGTAATTATAAAAATGCTAAAATATATCAATTAAATTTTAATTAATATTATAAAACTTTAAAATAAAAATATTTTCTATATTTTTAAAAAAATTAAACTATAACTTTCTAAATATAAATTTTATATTTATTATAATATTATTATTTTTGATATTTTTATAATTGTATAAAATGTAAATATTGTTAATTTATTATTTAACTGCTGCTGCATTTGGTAGTTAACCAGTCATAAGTATCCCGCAAACGCACAAATTTATAACCGCAGAACCAGTCGTACAAATCTCTTAAAACCGCTAGAAACCGCAACCACCCGCATCCGCAAACTCCCGCAACCGCAACCGCAACCGCTGCGGTTAAACCAGTCAGACCCTGAGTCTTTTGTAATGTTTACCCTTCATTTTCGTGTAATGCTTCCTCGAATAGAATATGAAACCGTTAATATTAATTTTGGTTAAGAAAATCGTCAGGGATAACTAATGCTTACCATGTAATTACATTCATTGTTGCTCTTTGAAACATTGCTATTTTTACTTCGACTGTTAGGTCCTTAATATTACCTACTATTATCTCCAATAACTTGGGTTCATTATGCTACCTATATAAGACTCTTATATCAAGAACACACACAGTGAAACGTGGTTATCCCATTTGTCTATGGCTATATGCGTTTGATTGTAAACACATTTTATAAGTATTCCACTGTGGTTATATACCCTTTTGGTGAATTGTTCTCTAAATTCGATTGATGCTTTTACTATATATCATCATCATTCACATCATATGACATCAACAAATATCTTGGGAACTAGAATATTTTGTGGTTAATTCGCATGAAAATCTAATTTAATATCTAAGTCTTTAGAATGATGTACACACTAGTACAATTGACTTCTAATATGAATGTAACTTTTTTCCATTCCCTTTTGTTTGAATGCAACTTATTTACTAGAACCAAATATTTGAGAAAATAGATTCACAGAATTCAACCGATGCAGATGGTCCACAAACTTACAATTATTTATTCCATAGATCGTGTGAGCGAATATATCTACGTACAACCCACAAAGAAGCATACAAGAAATATGAAAATATATAATTAAGGGTATTTGCGCATGCATATATATATTTATAAAGACATGTGATAATTGGTGGGTAGACAAAAGTACAGCAAAGATTAGGTAGTAAACACTATGGATTGTTCCTTAGCCTAAACAGAAGAGTCAAAGAGAGAATCTTAGGTTAAAGTTTAAACAATTATTTTCCTTCCCTCCATACTTTCTTGAAGGCAATATGTCAGTGTATATATTTTTAGTAGTATAAAAACTACTCGTATTAATTAGTTGCAAGATTATGGGTCATGGTTTGTTGTTACATTATTATAGTGGACAACTGATATAAAGCGCACCATATATTTCCCGGTTAATAAAACCATCTTCAATTCACCTCTATTTTCATCTCTATATTTTTTTCTAAAATAAAAAATCTCTATTATAGAAGTGAATTTGCTCAAATATATGTATTTATAATAGATTTTCTCTATTTAAAGAAGAAAATATAGAGATATGTTATTTTCACTTCTAAATATAAAGGCAAAAATAACATTCTTCTATATTTTTTTCTAAAATAGATAAAATTTATTATAAAATCATATATTTGAGCAAATTCACTTCTAAAATTTATTATAAAATCATATATTTGAGCAAATTCACTTCTATAATAGAAATCTCTATTTTAGAAAAAAAATATATAAAGACATACATTGGAGATATTCTATAGCCCTTTAAATGTGAAAAAACAATATGCATAGGACCAATATGTGAAAGACATGTATATAGAAGAGATATCAAATAACAAAATGAATTTATATTCAGAATTGAAATGATAATAATAAAAATTGGAGTGTGGAGAAATATGGAGGAGATGGAGGAATCCATGTGTATCCAAGCACTTGCAGACAAAATGAGCTTCAGAGAAGAGAAAAGCAACATTAGCTTTTTTAAGACCACCAGACTCAGAAAAGGAGATTTCAAACCCACTCTCTCCTCTTTTAGGGTTCTTAATAATTTTCTCTCTCTCCTCTCCCTTTAATTATGTCCTTCTCACTTAATCATACCCACCACCATGATGATATCTCTCATGCTCATGCATGTGTGATCTGGATGGTGATGTGTATGGATGTCTATATTTAGTGAGGTGGTGAGAGGATGAGACGCAAAAGCAACCCCACAAGTAATCCTTGTTTCACTCTCAAAAGACTAAACAAATTAACCAAAAAGAAATATTTTTGCCCTAAGTTTAGCTTTTTGCCTTTACCCCTTCTTTCTTGCCATTTCCTTAGGGTTTCTTGTGGGTCTTTCTTTTTCCCTTTGTTCCTTTTTAATCTTTTTTCATGTGTTATTTTTATTTTTTTGACCCAAACACCGCTCCTTTAATTTGTTTGCCTCTTGTCTACACATATGTATGTGTACATCTGCATAACATGCATGTGTACCTCTCTCATCCCATCCTTAATTGTTTTATATAAACCATTTCTCCTCCTCTCTCAATCACCTTCAGTATCTCTCTGTTTCTCTGGATCACCAATCTCACTCCCCATTTGGTTTGTTGATTCTCATCTTCTTTTTTGTCTTTTCGGCAAATACTCATTTAGGTCTTCAAGAACAGTAACCTCATAGAGAGAGAGAACAAAGAATTTCTTCAATTCCATTTTAGTACATTCAAATCTCGATCTATGCTTTAGATTGCTTCTATTCCTTCATATTTATTACTTATTGTTTATGCATGTCCAGGTGTAGATCTAGATAACTTACCGTAAATAGATCCAGGTTTGGGAAATTAGTTTCAATACATAATAGCATTTATATGCATCAGGACACATACATAGATGCATATGTGTAGTTGTATAAGATGTGTATGCCTGGCTCCCTGTATGCCATCCTCTAAGCTCATCGACCATTGATGACCTCCGTGAATGGCGTATGAGGAGCCATGCATATTTTCATATACATTTACATACGTTTTCTAGCTATTTTATGGTACCAGTTAAATTTTCACACACGATTCTAATTATGTTATGGTACCCGTTAAGTTGTGTTGAGCTTGTTATCCATCATGTGTGGAAGATTAGAAGGTACTTCACTAAACCATATACATACTTCTTCCTGTGGTCTCCAATAGATTCCACTGATAGATATTTTGTTGAGCTCTGATTCCGTTCTTGTCTTTAGTTTCGTATTTTCCTAGTACAATTTTATGTCATGTCGTCACAGCACTTCTTACGAGGACTCCTTCTGCGTTCACATCGACGTAGCTCCTTGTTTTTTTCTCAAGGAAATGGTTAATTATTTCGATAGCTGATTATTACATTCCCGTGCGGTTCAGATTCTTTTGTGTCGTTTCAATCATATCGATCTTATAAATTTGTTATTATATGTATATAACTTGTGAGCTCCCCTTATAATTTGTTCTTCTTTTTTATTGTTCTTGTAAATCCTTATAACGTTTTCTGTATTTTATTAAAAATTGTGTTATCAATCGCACAACTGTCTACACATGCGGTAATTACATCACACATTTCTGATTTATTGCAGCAATGATTGCATCTGGTGTCTTGATCTCACATTGAAAGTTACCACATACTGTAGTACAGTAGTGTTATTTAGTATTTTTTTTTAAAAAGAAGGCATGTAGTTCTGTAATAAAGATATACACAAATTAGGTATGAGAGGTTACATAACCGAAGCTCAAGAATTTGAGATTTGAGTACCGATGGAGTACCTAATTTAATGTATATTTAATTACTCTATTTATTAAAAATATGTTGCTCTATTTTTTTCTTGAAATAGAATAATTCTATAATATAATTAAATTCTAATCTAATGATATATATATATATATATATATATATTTTATAATGAAAAATAGAATGATGAACAAAAAATAAAAAATTACTCTATTTATAAAACAAATCTATTTTTACTTTATTAATAAATAAAAAATAGAATAATATTCAAACATTTTTGCTCTAAACTTTATTTTATAATGAAAAATATAATGGGCTAAAGATGCTCCATTCTTCCCAAAATATTGTTAATCACAACAATATTTATAATCCGGGATCCACTGAAGCTATTTGAACAAATTCATATACTCTTTTTAGTCTTTAATTTTTTCAACGATTAATATATTGCCAAAATTAAACTTTTCAAGAATCATTCATCTTTTGGATATCTTATTACAGTTAAAAAATTGTAAGAGAGCTTCGGTGAATGATACAAGCATTTATAAGGAGACTTCACTAATAGTCGTTTGTTTTGATCTACAGCCGACATTTAATTCTCTATCTAACTAACTGTACATGATAACATCTGAAATAATAAGTACCAAAGATCAAATGTTATTAAATTCTAGGAGAAACCCTAGGAAAAGGTGAGCCAGAGATGCCTGTAATTATTCCAAGCAACCTTCCAACCACGCGTGAGTTTGACACAATCAAACATGACCATGTTTGTAGACTAACCTTTTTTCTGAGGGGTGCAAATGTTAAGTTTTTTTTTTTTTTTTGTAAACTAAGTTTTCTCTTTCTTTCTGTCTCATTTTAGGTAAATCTATCAATTCTAATATAGCAATGTATATATATATATATATATACACATATGTTCGTTCATAGAATGTAAATAAAACTCAAGAAAAAGAATCACTTAAAATTTTATATGTACCAACTATAATACTCTCTCTAGTCTCAATTATTTATTTATTTGATTCCGCCAGTTAGTCACTCAAATATTCGTCAGATAGACGTGTAGCATATCGCTTCACTGAGTATTTATTCATTCGTTTTAATGCCTTCCTCAAAAGAAAAAAACATTTGAATGCCCTTCCTCAAAAAAAAAACATCTATTTCATTTTACAAAATTTTACACGTAGGGAGTCTGATATTGGGACTACAAATCATGGGTGACAAGGTAATGATGAGAGAAAAATAGAAAGAATAATTCTTTTTTGTGTTTTTGCTTTGGGAATCAGCTTTTTCTTCTTCTTTTTTCTATAATCAACAATATTTCTAGTAATCACTAAAGAAAATGTGTTTATAATAATATGATAAGGGTTGGACCACGCTAGTCCCTATACGTCTTGTGATTGGACATTAGGGAATGATGAATGTATTTTCAAATACTATATCAGTCAAAGTAGGTCAACAAAGAGTTTCAACAACCGAGAGCCACGCCTCAGCTTTTCTAACAAAAGTTAATCACATTTCCACTTTTCAATAATTCGAATACTAATTATATAATTAGATAGTTGTTGAGCTATATGTTGTATTTTACAAACAAGACTGATGTTACCTCTTGATCATGTGTCCATTTTTCTACCGTATATTTAAATCATATTAGTATGTACTATAAAGTGATGTCAATTGGTCTAGTACCTTGTTATAAAACGCGGCCGACTTGCCTGTTTAATCACCGTTTAAACGCTATTCGGTAAGGAGCCATGGCGATTTGGTCCGATTCGCTTAAAAACTCGGTTCCTTAGCAAAAAAAAAATCTTTTTTAGAAATTTTATGCTCATAATCTTGTGATTCGGTAAAAATCTGGCATAATCGGGTCAAAAATCATTGAAAACGGTTGAAAATAAATGAATAACAAGGGTAGAACGGGGAACTTAGGGTTTCTGGTTCGACAGGCGAGAGGAAGAAGACAAGAACGTTTTAGTAATTTGTGTTCACTAAAGAAAAAGGTAAACAAAAACAGCAAAAAAGCTCTCATCCTCACTCGAACCCGAGTTATGACACTAATAATTGATAAATGTATACATATAACTATATATATAACAATAACACACAAAACTAATCCCCGATTAATCTCCGATTGAAGATTAATCTTCAATTTTTCTACAACTCGCTAGGTCCAACCCGAACGTACGCACAGCGCCTAGCGAGTTTCCGAAAAGGGGTCTAGTGTGTGGTTCGGTCCGATAAATTTTCAGTCCATATTTAAAGAAAAATTAGAAAACTTTGTATGTAATCCGTTTAAAAGTTAGGGAATTCTTCTTTGGTTGTTATTATAATAGTTATACATAAAGGATTTTTAAGCTCATTATCTAATCACATTACTTAAAATTCAACATATATATTATCACTTTTTAAGCTTTTAGAACATTTATGTTATTCCACTTAGTCGCAGTTGTAGTTATGCCAGCTCACCTCTAGAGATACTTGTGTTCGATTCATGCTGAGTTAGCAATCAGTCCAATGGACGTTTGCTAGGGTTTTCAAAGGATATTATAAATAATTCTAGAATTTTACTTTACTTTCCAAAAATAAATGTTGATGTGATGCATTTTATGGCACTTTGATTTCACAGTGAAACTGCAATCATGTGCATTGCGAGATGCGATTGATTCTTTCAGAGAGTTCAATCAAACGATCCAAATTTCAAAAACAAAATGAGAGTTATATTCTCTTGGTTTTCAACCGGTTAATGTTGAGTTATATATTCTATGGTTAAAGACAAATTTGGTTCAACAAGATTGAGTTTTCATTGTGAGTGTAAGTAGAAAGCTAATTAAGGATGTCTAAACTACATATTGCATTACTTATATAATGCAACAGAATTGTCATTTCGTAATAGAGACCATACGAAACTGCGATTAGATGAACTAACAACTATAATGTGGTTCGTTCGTTGAACTCCGATTGGTAATCGTTCATCCTTGGGAGTAACGTAATTAGTTTTTGTTTGGTTAACGGACATCCTCTAAATATCCACACAAGATCCAAACCGATCCACAGCTCGACTATGTTTACTTGTTGATTATAATGAAGAAGGAGACTTTGAACATAGCATGAAACTGATTATACTACTAAAGGATACTTTATGATACAATTGACAGATCTGTCGTTTTATTATTTTGATTAACCAATTATTTTGACGTAGGAAACAAAACAATATATGATATATGGTTGCAGAATTGACTCTTTTGACCGCGACTTGTATCCAATCGGACAAAGCTTTGTAGATCAACCAGCAGCTACCGCCAGGAAAACACATTAGTCCTGTTCTTTTTGGAGACGCAGCGGCAGCGTCCGCGTTTCAACAATATAAAGCAAATAACTATCATCATCATCTAATTGATGACGCTGGGTTTTGTAAGAACAACCGCTTCCTCCGTATTTTCCAGTTGCTGCGTCAAGTTCAACCCAGAAAATACGACGCTCGAAATTTCAGCGGCAGCGGTGATTCCGTTTTTATATCTCGGATTGTCCGTTGCGTCTGTTTTTAATCAGAAGATCAAAAGAATATCCTCCTGCCCTAGCTTTATTTTCTGCCGCTGCCGCTAGTTTTGGCGTTTATAAAACGAACATGCCTATTGTAATCGGTAGCTTGTCACTCTATGATTTATAACAAATCCTATAGCCAACCACACTAACAACCAGCTGACTGGGCCTTGAGTACAAACGGGTGAAACCCATGCTTACGGCCTTTTATTTTGTAAGATGAATTTCAGCTCCGAATTTCTAAAATATTTTGTTAGCTTAGAGGTAATTTAAATATTTTTGAATCTAAGAGATGTCAAGTTCCAATTTTGAAGCCGACCAAAAGAAGTTTTAATTTTGAAATAATACTCTTTTTAGCTTGCAGCCTTATATAATACTATAACTTAGGACCCGCTCTGCAACAAGTCACCATATTTTTAATAGGAGATTTTTTACTACTATCTCTCCACTATATAGGAGAAAGGCAAAACAAATTCTACAGAATCGCACAATCTTTCACTAATAAAGACACCAAGACTTTATCTCTGATATCATGTCTTTCTTCCTTCCACCTTCAACTAATGTTGGGTGGTAATTTAGGAAAACAACGTATAAAATATGGTACTTTGATTAAGTGGGTGGTGATATGATGGTTTTTTGTCATCTGAAAATTATATTAAACGGATTGGATGCAAAGTTTACACATGTAAGTCGGCAATGAATATACTCCGTCAAGAACCATAAGCCGGCGAGGTTTACATTACCTCCCGGAGACTAGAAAGGAAAAAACATAAATTATCTGAACTTGAAATAATCTATGGAAGAAACAGGTGATGTTTACACCTCAAACATGCTATTTTTATAAACTAACCCATCGAGAGATATTATGTGGAAGTTCATAATTTATACTGTTTATAATGAAAAGTTCTTTGATATATGTTTACACTCTTTTAAGACATAGGTTTCTAAGCTCAGTTATTTTCTTTTAGATAGAATATCTTCGAACGAAAGTTGAACTATGACTCGATAAACATTTACTAGATAATCTAAGAGTTTCATCCACTCGGTTAATTCTTTGTACTTTTGATGTTTTATTTCCCTATAAATAGTTTTGGTCATCCTAAACTAATATTTCGAGACGACTTTTTAACAGTTTGTTGCTTTGTCTTTTTTTGATTCTTCATCCACTACATAATTGCATATCCACTACAGGAGCGTGAAACAATTGACGAGTGTATCTTTTTAAATCTAGTACTACCCACTAACTTCAAGTTTGAGACTTTAATTTTCTAATACTGTATATGTATATTCCTAAATGTTGCACGTTTTCAAAACAATTTGCTTGTTCTTAAACGCGTTTAACATTTCAACTTTCCACGTATCATTGTGACGCACTCATTCTATATTCACATTACGGAAGATGTAGACCGACATGAAAGTCCAAGTCACCAACACATGTGAGCCAACTTTTCTCACTTGCAATAGTTTAGTTCTTTATCTTTTAATGATTTATTCAAAGCACTCCCTTGTGGCCTCATAAAATCACAAGTCCAACTCATTAGTTGACTCATGATGACCCTTACCTATCTCCAAACTTTAACCTTTCACTACTTTCCAAGACTCCAAAAACACAACGATTAAAACATCAAATAAAGTATAGTAGCTCTAAAAGAAGGGTGTGAACGTGTGATGGACCAAGGACACGGAACATATAATTTGTTTACAAAATACTTCACGCTATATTCTTGTTTAGTATATTTCGCACCATCTACTAAGCAACTCTACCCCCCTTTGCCAACAACTTTGCCACTATCATTACCATTCTCTACCGCCGTCGATCTTGCCGGAACAGGCGGGGCCATCTCCATCTCAGTCGCCAACGCTTTTTCTCTAAACCTTTTGTAGATATCGCTCTTGTAAAACTTCTTGGTCCGGACCACCAAAATCATCGAGACAAACACACCAAACAAAGTTACCAAGGTAATTATAATAAATGACAACTTAAAACACGCCGTGCCCATGCAGCTAAGATCTTGCCCCTCCTTTCTCACTATCCCTAATGCTTTATGTTGCTTCTCCGCCTCCTTGTCGTATAAATACCCCGCGACCCGAACGTTTAGCAAATAAGCCCCGATCGGGCTTGCGACCGACCCAAAGTTAATCAACGTAGAGTAGTATTTAAGCCCAAACACCTCGGAGATTATAGCAAATAGAAGCGGCCATTGCGCACCAAAACAAAACCCTATGATGACCGATGCCACGTAGAGTCCGCCAGGGACGTTAAAAGCGATTAGGAGGTGACCGGTGCATGAGAAGAGGAGGATCATTGTGAGCATTATAGGCCTAGGGAACTTGTATTTGATCAAGAAAATCTCTGAGAGTACACCTGAAGTCACACGACCGAAGTAGTTCCATATGCTTACTAGTGACACAAACGTGCTCACGCTTCTCTTTGGATAACCCAATGAACCACCTATTTGACCCAAGTTGTCTATAGCCGTCAGCGTCCCTCCCGCACCACATATGGTCGCTAAGAATAATATCAACATGTCGAAGCTAAACAACGCTTGCAAGATCGTATAGTCATCTCCTCTCTCCGGTGGACTAAATATAGTCGTCCAACACGACGCCGTTTTAACACGCTCCACTTTCGTTGACCTTTCGTTATCATCTTTGACCTCTAATGAAACTAAACTTGCTTTCTCCGTGACGATATTGATTGGTGCTGGATCATTTAAGGCGACTTGTTTATCTTTCCAGAGCTTCCTTTCTTCCAAGACGACTACTATGATCGGTAGAAGTAGCAAGACGATCACCACGGCGGCACTGCCTCCAAACTCACTTCTTGTAAAGCCGGAGAGTTTGTCAGTGATGATGACCACCATGAGAAACGTCGCTAGCCCGAACGATATGTAGAGGAAGTTATAAAACACCTTTAGCTCATTCGTCTGTCTCACCACTTTCATGTTCCTTACCGTCCACAAGAAAGCAAACGAGATTGCTGCAGGTAACCAACCTTCATACACAATTATACACAATTAGTTACAAAAAGATTTTTCAAAAACAATTTTTGTAAGTCAATAATAATGTTTTCCATCCAAGATTTCATTCACTAGTAAGATAGTCAATAATAATGTTTTTATCACTGTTCTAAAAATCGGTTTAGTCCTAACAACCCACTTAGGCAATTCAGTTACAAAAAGATTTTTCTAAAAGATTTGTTTTTTTTTTTTAAATCGAGATCATACTATATCAAATGGAATAATCAAGATTCATATAATAATAGCATTGACCTCTGTTTTTCTCTGTTTCTTGTCATTAACCATATAGTTTTTTATTTAATTTTTATACTTACCAATCATCAGTATTAGAGATTTGGTGTCGTCGCCATAAAAGGCATGGTAGAGCTGTGTAAAAATAGCACCACTAAGACCAACATATCCCTTGAGAATCCCCAAGACAAAACCACGTGACTCTGGGAAGTTCTTGACACATGTGACGATGGATCCGGTATTAGCGAAAGACTGAGAGTTAGCTCCAACGCATATATAGAGACACATGTGCCAAACTTTAGGCTTCGAGATCCGTTTTGTAACGGCAAGCCAGATCATGAAATAGCCGAAGAAGTTAAGTATAGCTCCGATTATGAGAGTGAACCAAGGAGGAGACACCTCGTTGAGTAGACCCGCGATGATACCGACGTTGGCTCCAAGATCTTTGAAGAAACTGAGGAGGTTAAGAGTGGTTTGGTCGTAGCCTAAGGCTGTCTTGATATCACCTGAGTAGAGACCGAACATATAAGTGGCTCCAGCCGCCGACATGATTAAGAGACTCGCGAAGAACATAAACCATCTTCCTGTTAGGATTTGGATGGCTAAGCTCTTCATTTTATGTTGATTTGGTACTAAGAGAGAGGTATGTGTGAGAGAGGGATGTTTTTAAGGTGGTGTTCTGGTTGGAATATATTGGCCACGAAGTGTGTGTGAAAAGGAGCTAGTGAGAGAGAAGAGATAGAGAGAGAGATCGAAGACCTTTGTTGTTGACTTTGGCTTGGATAGTGATTTAGAGTAAGCGAAGGGAAGGTTGGAGTTAGAAGCTATATATGCTTTATCCTTTTACAAATATGTAGATTTTATATTACAGAAAATGGTAATAAATCCAATGCATTGAGTGGATGATTTTCCTGGTAATGAATACCATAAATGAGGACCGTTACAAAAGATGAATAAAATAAACTATATATTAATAAAATATTAGTGTGGGTATTTTAAATTGCTACAATTATTTCAAAATATCTAAAATAACTTTCTAGTAATTTTGAGATATCCTCAGACAAATATAAATATTTATGCATACTTACATGAAAAAGGTTTTCTTAAAAACTCTATTTAAAGGTTCTTGACATATAAAAATCTCATAAAAGGTACAGAAAATCTATATAGAAGTAACTAACTATCTCAAATGTTCAAAACTTCACCGAAAATATCTCAAATATAATAAATTAATTTTCAACATTTGAGATACCATATAACTACTTTTTATATTTTTATGAGACATCCATACTTGAGATTCTTTCAATGAAGTTGTTTTAAGGTTGAAAATTTCACTAAAGATGTTTTTGAAAACAGGACGTAGACAAATTTGAAAAGATTTTGACTATGGTAGCATGGAGAAGAAAAGAGGGATAAGAATTAAATTTGTGGTGTCATAAACATAATATATTCATAAAGATTTATCCATATTAGGTGGGTGGACCGTGGACTACATTGGAAGGGATCCCTGGTATGTGTGCAGTATAACTATTTGAACTCCATATATTTGACAAACGTTCATATTGCAAACTAGAGTATTTTTCCAGTAAACATAGTAAACTGAATTGAGTAATATTGTGTCGGTCACTTGAGTCCTAAGACCGACAAGAAGACGTGCTGCTTTATAAATCTATAACGTTCCCAGCACCATGACTTCGGTCTATGCACACGCACAAGAATGACAGCACTTGTTTTCTTATTGCCCTTGGAACCGTTCCAATTTGGACCAACAAAGTAATTATAAAAAAACCAAGAAAATGACTTCTTTAGTGAGCCCCCAATGAGTATGATTTCATAACAGCTTCTTGAAACGTTATATTCACCACGCTCCCAAGTTCACATCTCTGAGCTTACGTTACATCAAATCATTACAAAAAGATATCTCATCTCCAATCAAATTAAGCAAAAATCACACACCTCTTAGGATAATACTACTGGAATGGACGAGAATGAAACCTTTTCGAAGAAGATGTTTCGCTTTCTGCTCGGAACTCAAAAGTCAAAACATTAATCTATACAAATTAAGAAAAGAAGATGAACAATATCTTCAAAACATACAATCAATATCCTTGAAGATTGTCTTCTGAACAGTTCTTCTGTCGCTTGATTGCTTGAACGCTACAGTGGGAGCAATTCTGCAACTCCTCCTCTGGTGTTCAAGTACGAGCTCACCAGCTAACCAATCCAGCTTCTCGAAATTGCTTTCTTCACTGATTTTTTTACCACTAAACATAACCGATTCCACGTTCTTCTGTTTCAACATCTCTTCAGCTACTCCCACAAGCATATTCACATTGCTTGTACTAGCGTCCGTGTCTATGTCTGGTCTACACGGACCAAAGCTTGACCCATCCGCCTATTAAAATCACACGAATAATGAATCTAGTATTAATTTACAAAGGATTTTAGTTAATTTTTAAACAAACTTGAATGCTTATATTTATGTAAATTATCTTTTTAAATTTATGGACTATAAACTAATGTTTAACTTGACTATACTCATGAACGGCTCTGGTTACAATAACCACTTTTCAATGACATGAATTACAATTACCACATAAGCTTTTACCTGAATACGAACGTAGTTACTCCTCCTACACTGACCAAACGCCATGGAAACAGCCTGGTCCACAGTATCGGCCGCACCATCAGCAGATATCCGAACCGCGGGTCGAGCCCATTGCTTAGCCTTCCACTTCATAACCTGATCACATTCATACTTGACATCCACCAACTGTCCCGTACCAAGAGACAGCACAAGCAAATCCTCAACGCCTCTAACGAAAGGAAACTCCTCCTTGTTATGCAACACATGAGTGATCGCAGCAGCAGTCGGATTACTCATCGCTAACCCACCATCAACCGCAACGCAACGCGTTTTACCATCCACCGATCTCATCTCCACAGGCTCAAACACTCCCGGCTCGGCCCACGTGGCTCTACAAACCTCCCACAGCTTGAAATCGTAGCCGTCCGTTTCCAACGCGTCGGCGCGCGAGAAAAGGAACGGTGCGGAGCTAGTGAGGTCGTAACAAGGAATCAGAACCGGTTTAAGCGTGTCCTTGAGCGTCATCTCAGCGAATGACTCCTTCATCGACTTCTCCAGCTTCTTCGAACCCGAACCGGTTTTCATAACCCGGTTTAGTATCCTCCCGGTCCCGGACGCTGGTTTATAAAATCTTTTACCGTTATTCGCTAAAAACCTCCACGTGTCATCCGCGTTAAAGATCGGACGGTCACCGTCGCTCGAAGCGAAAAGCATCGCCGTGAAAACTCCACCGATGCCTGAACCGGAAGCGACGTCGAAGTAGTCGGCGATCCGGGCGTTCGGGTCGCCCGACTTCGATTTCAACGCTTGCTCCAGATAAGCCAAAGCCTTCCCTGGTATGATCCCTCTCATCCCGCCGCCGTCGATGCTCAGAACACAGACTTTGCCTCTCTGGTTCTTGACTGACCCCTGAACGACGCCGTTTAGAGGTTCAGCAACCGTTGTCGGTGACGTTTCTTGCTCGGGGCTCGGATCTTCGTACCCGAAAAGAAACTTACTTTCGAGAATGGAGAAAATCTCGTAGCTGAGCTTATCCGTGTCAATGCTCGGCTCCTGCATATCCGCCGCCGTCACCGCCGTCACTCCGCCGCTGCTCTGTTTTATTAAATGATGCTTAACGGTGGCCGACGGTGATTTTCCGATGGAGTCAACTGGTTTGTTGTGTACTCTTTGCATCGTGATCAAAACAGAGTATATTTAATAATAATCTATTACACACTCTCTCTAGGCATTATCGATAAGACAGAACCGTAAAGACAAATCTAATCTGTCATAAGAACACGAGAAACAGAGAGTATGGACAGTCTCCGTCGTAACAGTTCTTACAGAAGGGAGATGACAAAGTAAAGTAAAAGAGCAATGCTTTTGTTTTTCTTCTTGTCTCTGTCTCTCTCTCTCTCTTTATGGGAGAATGACTCTATCTACATACGCCTTGAGAAGACAAAAAGAGTCAATAAATCACGGAGGAAGAAGCTAGCAAGAACACAGAACCTGCAAAGGATCTATATTTTTAAAGTGTATATCTCTCTCACTACGCGTGGCCTTTATTAACAAAGGAATGAGCCATAAATAATAAAGAACGAGAGCTGCAGTTGCATACGTACGTACGTATAATGTTTTTTAAGTTTCTGTGACAATTATTTAAATGTATTATTATGTTTTATGTACCTGCCAAATATTCCAAAGAATTGAGAATTTGATGTGTGTATTTTTGCTGAAAAGTCATTCTATAATCATGTAATATGGTGGGGATAAGGACGATAAGGTGGCGGTGGTTGTTACATATGAATACAACGACCGATAATACAAATATTTTCTTCATACCATGTATATCATATTATCATCTATATGATTGATGAAGACGATGTATTTCTATATTTATGTACTTAAATATAATTAAAAGACCAATAATGTGCATGTAATCAACTCTCTCATACTTACACGAACAGCAGAGGAAAAATTTCAGTAAGACTTGACCAATAATGTACGGTAAACGTTATATGCGTCTGACTAATATGATTGCTACACTGATCACAGCCAATGATGTCAAAGGTTACATATGTGCTCACAGTCCGAATCAGTAGCAACTCAAATGGATGGAGGAGACTCAAAATAACTAATGTAAAAACTATAAAATCCAAAAAAAACATTAAATAGTATGGATTTTACCTTCAAATGCGTAAAACATTCATTAAATGTGCAGTACGTACTAGGTAGGGTATACCAAAGATACAGACAACAACAAAGTTTCCAAAGCTAAAGACAATAATAGCCAAAGAGTAAATGCCAATGTATAGTACTTGATAAGTTGCCTAGAATTCTTCTTATTAGTGGATCATGTGGTATGATTTGGTCATATCTCAAATTAAATTGGCCACTCTGTTTTTAAGCTATCTTGACAGTGACAATAAATTAAGGTCAATCACGAGCTCTAGTAACTGTGATCTCAGTCACTTGACAATCAAGGAAAACCATGTACATTATGGATATCAATCCTTTTAATTTTGTAATTGTATTTACTCTATATTTCTTTTAGTATCTAACTGTAATCTCATAGTTTTTAGGTAAGCAGGCTTGTGCATCCAGGCATGCATTTTTTTGGCTAGATGAACACAAACCTTCATTTTTTTGTTTTTTATTGGCAGTCTAAAAACAACAAAAGCTTAATCCATAGGAATCTGATACCATGATAACATTTGGCTTGATTTCTTTGACTCTTAGAATTCTACTACTTCTTGTCCATATTATTTCAATTTTCAGTACATAGATATGATCTTAATATTCAAACCTACTCAAAGGGAATCAACTTATGTTCTGACTCCCAATAACATGATTACATGAATAAGCTTCAAGATATCAACAAAGTCCTTGCCAACGTCAATGGTCCTAATTAACTAACATTTAAGAATGCCAAAAGAGAAATAAAATGGTCTTCTTTCTCTAAAATTTGATCCAATGTTATAACACATATAAATAACTTAATTAATATCCAGAACTTTGTTCCATATCTAGCCCAAAAGAAAGGAAAAAAAAAACACAATTTTCTGCCATCGATCACGCGAAAAGAATATGAAGCAAAATGATTAAAAATATGTTTAGTGGTGTAATAGGACTCTTGTCGCAACAAGAATCTAGTGAAGAATTCATTCACATGAATTGATCAATGTTCACTAACGTAAGAATAATATATATTCTATAATAATTAATGTACATTTCATTATCAGTTATCTACCAATGTATGTTCTTACGTTAGTGAACTATATAAACAATTCATAATCAAGTGGATAGTATTATAGAGAAACTAAACAGCAATGGTAGTGTATCCCTATAGCTAGTTATATGGTAGAGACATGTGACATTCTCTTATAAACCCAAATTTTTATTTACGAATAATTGTAAATAGGGTTAGAAAAAGTGAGCATTGAAACAAAGTTGGTGAGGTTGGGCACCGACGGGGGTAGAGGTCGACGTCACTGTTGGTCCCCGTAATCTCCGCTCTTTCTTTTGTTCTTACACAAATCCGAACTGTTGATGTTAAGAAAGCTTTTTGAGTCTTTTGATTGTTTGTTCCGCATTTGTCGCTGCTCTCGTGACTACACTTTTGACTTCTTTGCAACAAATTTTACTCTCTTCTTTTTGTCCTTTTTACCATAATTTAAGAAGTGTGTACTTAGCTATCCCGTGATACTTGATCCGTTTCATGTTTGATACGTAGCAATTACATGACAAATACTAAAGACTGAGAATGCCATCTCTTACTTCATCTTATTGTCCTTCTTGACTTCTTCTAACAAGACTCAAAGAGTCAAGTTGGGGTACTATGATTCCGACAAGAATCGACAGGTTTGAAACCAAAAGGACGAAGAAGTAACATAATGGACACTGGAGTGATAAAATTAATCTGACGAACATAAAAGGACCAAAAGGTATAGTACTAGTAAACCTTGTTTTATCCATAAAAGTAATACAACTATGTTTTCATTCTCTTGATAGAAACCTTTTAACTTTCTTTTTGGGCTTCCATGTTATAGGGCTCCAGTGAGTCAGTGTGTGAGAAGAAAGCTACGAATCTACCCATACACTCATCAATTGTGTGATTGCAGTTACGTTACATGTTCTAAGCTTTTCTGCAATCAACCCAGGCACTAAATATAGACCCAAGGAGAACAGGGAAACCCAATTGAGTTATACAAAATGTACTATTGAGATATTTAGATAGAGATAGTCATATGGTTTCCTCAGCTTTTCATACGAAGATGCACTGTCTTTGCTAACTTCCCCTTTAGCATTCGGTTGGTGAGAAAACCTCACATCGAAAATATGAAAGGAATTTAAGTAATGTATAAGGGATTTGGGTCAATTTCACTTATGTCAATTGGTTTTAAGTTGGAAACTTAAGAAACTTGACATGATATCAGAGCGGGCTACCTATTAATCTGGTCCGGAAAGTGGTTCAATCATCCCATTAGCTGATGGTCCATAGAAGTTTCAGTTCCACCGAAATTGCTAGAAAATAAAGCATTTTTCAGAGAAACTATGATGGATTTTATAAGATTAATGGTTATATAGACTTAATTAATATATAAAACACTTGGGTCAATCCACTTATTGTCAATTTTTTGGGCTTCCAACACATTCACCAATTTTACACTATTTTTTCTCCATAAATAGGAAAGACCAAGAAAAAATCTTCCTTGCCTAGCAAAACCAGCAAGAAGTGTCAAATTTGTTTGGGTGGCATCTTCTCTCTGTCTTCTGGCATCTATAACAATATTGATGAGGATGTTACTATCTTCTATTACTCCAACATAGTAGAGCTCCAGAAGAAGTGTTATGGTAATGTGTTTCATGCCTTTAAGTTTCTGTCTGCATTTAATTCGTCCACGGATTTTTCAGGAATGAAAACTTTCAAGAGCCCTTATGTTAGACAGTCTAACTTAGACTAAGAGAACTCTTTATACATCTGATGAAGTAGTGAAGTATGTTTGTCAAAAATCATTGATATCAGCTAAAGTAGAAGGCCTTGAAAAACAGAGAGCATAAGGTAAAAAGAAAAGGTGTCAAATACTGAATAGGAAAAAACATATACAAAAGAGCAAGACAGGAAACAAACAGAGAGGGCAAACCTGAACAGCTGCTTGTATATCTGAGCTTTTGAGCTTGGCAACTGCTTAACTAACAAATTTGCTAAGGTTAACACCTCCCAGATCATCCATGAGCCCTTCACACTTCTCCTCATTGATCAGTTTAATTTCTTGACAACTGTTGTATTGCGCTTGATACTAGAATCCAGAGTCCTAAGATACATTGCAATGCAACATGGAGGCTCTCTCTCTCAAACTACAAGTTCCAAACTAGATTCATCCAAAACCGTTAGCTGCCAAGACTACCGACATAAAGACATAACACGTTTTATTAGATGGTCGTAGAAGAACTCGTCTTTTAGATGATCAAGAAAGACAGTGACGTAAAGACATGACATGTTTGTAAGTCACGAGTCAATAATAAATTAAATAAAAACGAAAACTTTATTACTAACGAGCCAATAATAAATTAAATAAAAATGAAAACTTTACATTTTTTTCCTCTGATCATCAAAGCCTCTCTCTTCCCTTCTTGACCTTGGACGATGCACCCACACACACACACACAAACAAACAATTCATTCTTCTTCTTATTCTCTTCCTCATGGCGGTTGTTCACCGTCTCTTCAGGCTGTTCTCGCCGTTTACGCCGGCAAAGAATAATCTTTCTTCTTTCTTGATCAGGTCTCTGTCTTCTTCTTCTCCCCATGGGCCATCGCTGGACCCTGAGATCGATCTCAAAGAAGCTGCGGCGGAGCTGGAAAAGTCCTCCTCTCCTTCTTCTTCTCCTTCTTGGACCAAAGGAAGAAACTTTCACTGGGTGTTTCTTGGATGTCCCGGTGTTGGTAAAGGCACCTACGCCTCTCGTCTCTCCACCCTCCTCGGCGTTCCTCATATCGCCACCGGTGATCTCGTACGCGAAGAGCTTTCCTCCTCTGGTCTCCTCTCCTCTCAGGTCAGCCAATAATTTCAAATTTAAGATCTTTCTTATTTGTTTATGCAATATGTGTCTGAATAATCTTAGAAACATAATCTTGTTTGTTGTGTCTGAATTGGTGTTAGCTAAAGGAGCTTGTTAACCATGGCAAATTGGTTCCTGATGAATTCATTATAAGCTTGTTATCAAAGCGTCTCGAAGCTGGCAAGGAGAAGGGCGAATCTGGTTACATTCTTGATGGGTTTCCAAGAACCGTGACACAAGCAGTGAGCAGTTTAATTTAGACTATCTTGCAGAGAAGCCTTTTGTCATGACATCCTCTCTGTGTGTCTTGTAGGAAATACTGGAGGGAGTAATTAATGTTGATCTGGTGATCAACCTGAAGCTAAAGGAAGAGGCGTTACTAGCGAAATGTTTAGGGAGAAGGATATGCAGCGAGTGTGGTGAAAACTATAACGTTGCATGCATTGATATCAAAGGTGGTGATGGTGATGATAGAATGTATATGCCTCCGCTTCTTCCTCCACCTAAGTGTGAATCTAAGCTTATTACCCGAGCTGATGACACTGAAGAAGTTGTCAAGGAAAGACTCCGGGTTTACAACAAAATGGTATATGTTCTTCTTTCAAACTTTCGTATAGAATTTAGCAGTTTTTTTTAACATGTTTGTGCTCGTGTCACACAGACTCAACCAGTGGAGGAGTTCTACAGGAAGCGTGGGAAGCTGTTGGAGTTTGAATTACCAGGTGGAATCCCACAGTCATGGCCGAAACTACTTAGAGCGTTACACCTTGAGGATGATAAACAGTCTGCAATAGCCTAGTCTCTCTGTTCCTAGATTCTTTGCTCGAGCAAGCCTACTCGTGCATATGCTTTAAGATAGTGAATAAAAGACATACATGTCCCTATTATTGTGACATCACAAACTAATGCATACATTATATAGTGGAGTTTTTTCTTAGTGTGGATTCTAGTCCACCATAGATTGTTGACAATGATTTTCGTTTAGTCTGAATCAATGCTTATCTTTTGCAATGTTCATTGAGAAGCATGAGTTCGGTTCTTGTACAAAAAAGGTATTCAAAAGTGTTTGGATGAAACTTACAAGTGTATTTTGCTTGAACAAGCTTGCACTCTCTTCTTTCATCAAGAAATCAATCAAACACGGATCCGAAAAACAAAACCATACATGTTGATGTGGACTAACGTACATGAGATCAAACGTTGTGGATTCATCAACAACGCCTTTTAAATATTTTGCTTGATCATCTCTGAGCGCCTTTAGTCCCAAGGGTTGAACCTGAAGCAGCTTGGGAGTTACGACGGAACAGATTCTGCCAGTTCTTGTAATTTCTTCAGACCGAAGGTGGCTATAAGTTCCATCGAGACAAAACATTCACAAGGTTTAGCCTCTTCTTCTTCTTCTTTGATACCGCATGTGAGTTTAAGCTTTTCTGCTTCAGACTCAGCTTCCTGTGCTTCCTCAAGTAGAAGATTAGCTTCCTCGAGATCACTCAGCTCCAGAGCAGCTGATCTCTCTGCTTTTGCAGTGCCACTGTCAATCCGCAACCTCTGGAATCTACTCACAGACAATTCCTTTTCTTTAGACAAAATCAACCTCTCTAACTCCTGTAGCCTCTTGATTGTTTCTTCAATCTCCTCCTCTGCTTTCTCGAGTTCAGTGTTAGCTTGTCCTGTTTCGGTCTGTATTTTATCCTTCTCAAGATTTAAAGACTTTAATTCTGCTGCTATTCTTCCTGCTTCTTTGAAATTTCTCGTTGAGGCAGCCACTTTCTTTTCTGCTTCAAGCTCCGGCATCCTCTTCTCTATAAACATAATTTTATCCATGAAAGATGTAATGTTCTGTTGGATGATTGACTTTCTAGAAGATTGCTCCTGTAAACCAAGATACAATATCGATAAGGACACATACAAAATACTGATGGCAGATACTTTAAACTAAAACTGTACACTGACAAACCTTTAGGGACTCTCGGGTACTAGAAACCTCCTCCTGTAGCCTCTGGACTTCCTCAGAGAGCTTCTCTTCGATACTTACAAGCTTGGCTCTCTCTTCTCTAGTCTTTGACACATATGACATCAGAGTTTTTCTCAGTTTAATAACTTCCTCATATTCATTTGCTTCATCTGCCGAAACACTGACAAGTTCACGGAGTTTAGCTCCTCTCTCCTTCTCAGACGCCACGAACTCGTCCACGTCTTTCTTTTTCCTTGACAAATCCTCAGTCTCCGTATCAACCTGGGAGAGACCCGCTTGCAAATCGCTAAACATCTTATCCATGCTTGCTTGCAACTCCTTGTAGCCAGAGACCACACTATTAATTCTCTCCTCAACTGCCTTTATTTGGGAATCGTTCTCGTCAATCTCCTTCTCCTTTGCCTTCACCAGAGCAAGCAGCTCCTCAAGCTCATTAGACAAATGCTCTTTCTTCTTACCCAGCATCTCCTTTTCTTTCATCTCTTGCTCAACAGACCCCTCAAGAGTATCATTTAATGACAATCGAACGTTATCAACTATGACAGACTCTATATCCAGTTCGACTTTTCTGAACTCTACATCTTCACAACATGAATTCCATTTCCCCGTTTCCTCTACACAAAAAGCATCTGCCTTTTCCAAAATCGACTCAGCTTCACTCTCAGCATCCTATAGAGATAACAATCACAGTAAAAAAACCTTATGAATCTCTACTACTAGCAGAAGTACATAGATGCAACTAGACATGGACACATTTATCCGGAACCAAGGAACCGAAGGTTCGGGTTTGGATCAAAATACCTAAAAACTGAATTACTAGAATACTTTTTTATCTGAAATATTTAAAATTATCCAAATTTTTAATTTTTATCTTAAAACCCAAAAAAAAAATGATATTTAATCCGAAAAACCTGAATTTTTGGACTTTTTACCCGAATTAACCGAGAATCAGAACCAAACCTAACCAAATGGGATCAGAAATTACTTCGGATATTAGCAGTTTCCATCTTTGTTAATCAAACCGAACCAAAAACCAAAATAACCAATTTGAATTTTCTAAATATCCAAACCGATCCTAAACCTCTAGAACTGAACCCGAACCGAGAAGGGAATGCCCCGAGATGCAACAATGATGAACATACCGTGCAAAATCCGCGAAGCAGAGAGGCAGATTCTTCTTCAGCTGCAATCTGAGAAAGCAAGACTTCCTCCATCTTTGATTCAATAGCATCACAATCAGACTCAGCTTGACGGAGCAATGCCATGAGAGAAAGCTTATCTCTTTCAGCATCAGCGAGGCTTTCGCTGATCTTTTCGGCCGCATCGAAATCCTCAGCCTCTATAGCTTCCTCGAGCTGCTTCTCTAGCTCGTCGTGGGCTTTGGAAGCTAATCTGAGATTCTCAGACGCTTGCCTTCTCTTCCTGATAGCGTTCTTGCGAGAAGAAGTAACAGAAGCTGCTAAGGCACGTGCAAGTTTTAGCTTCCCTTCGATCTGAGCCTTGACTGAGTCCAAAGGCTGATCAACGACGGGAACATCCGGTTCTTGATTGACGGAATCCGTTATTTGATTAACGGAATCTGATAACTGACTGACGGAATCCGTTACTTGATTGACGGAATCTGATAACTGACTGACGGAATCAGCCGATTGTTGACTAACGGAATCGTCGTCTTCGTCGTCGTTAACTTCGTGCCTACCGTATCCGATTCTTAACCCGCCGGATCTCTTCTTCCTCCGCGACACCTGCCGCCTCATGGAGGAGGAGGAGGAAGAAGAAGACGGTAAGGGAGATTGATGAGTAACTGCCTCAGGTACGTGTTGGACCGGAGTCACTATCGTTAAGTCGGAGAACATATCTTCGTCCAGAGGCTCAGACATCGCCTCCGTCGCCTCTGCCGCCGGAGCCGTGATCACTGTCGTCTCCGCCTCCTTCGAAGGCGGCAAAATTGCGGGTGAGTTGTCGCTGAGCTGAGACGAAGAGGGCGTGAATAGCTCCATCCCCTCGAAAAGGGAATCCATGTCGTCGCCACCATCCATCGCTAGATCCGATCACCACCGGTAAACTCAGAGAGGTGAGAGTGGATCTGTATTTTGTTGCTCTGTTGTATTTCACTTTACTATTAAACTAATTGAATAGT
This sequence comes from Brassica rapa, assembly GCF_000309985.2. NCBI lineage: Eukaryota > Viridiplantae > Streptophyta > Magnoliopsida > Brassicales > Brassicaceae > Brassica > Brassica rapa. The sequence continues at coordinate 3,392,475 of NC_024799.2, read as the reverse complement.
AATGAACAAATGGGCCGACTTTTAAATGGGTAATGAACAAATGGGCCGACTTTTAAATGGGCCGATTTTAATGGGCTTCGACTATACGTGATTTTTCATGTTGTTTTCTTGACTGAAAACGCTTCAGTTCTTTAATATTTGTAATCCTCACTCAGTTCATCGATATTAGTTGAAAATATGGGTGATTTGAACAAATCATTGAGGGGTACACTGTGAAGTAAGTTAATCCAAACATTTCAGACCCAACCGTCCATGCACCAACATACGGCCATACCAACTGTACCATCTACTCGGGAGATCAAGATGCTAGCGGAGATAGCCATCGTTTGGCATTCCAAATGAACCTCGAAGCTGGGCAAGCTGTGCTGGCTACATCCAAACAGGCACGTGCTGCACACTTTATTGGATGCATAACAAACGTGTTCCCAAGCAGAAGAGATGAGTTTCTCATGTTGGCAGGCGAGGGAGGCTATCGTTTCACGATAGTTAGGGTTCCCTCTGGCCTGGATAACGTTACCCATATTGCCCCAACTAACGGCGTTCACCCCAGCAAAGCTTACGCTGTTTTCGGCTACTTGGTCCTGATGCTGTTCAAACAGATCAACGAAAACAGCTACCAGCGCTTCACAGACAACAAGCTGAAAGCTTTGTTTGCGGCTGCTGATTATGAGGTTGGTGAAGGTGAAGACAAAAAGGTGTTTAATGACATCTCTCATGCAAAAACATAAAAGATCATCTTTGGTCAGAATTTTGGGCTGAGGAAGCGGATAACTGAATGTGTCATCGAGGAGAAGAGGGTCCTGACCTCACCGTTGGGTGGTGTTTGCTCACATGTGTGCGGCATCCTAAGCTGGCATGAGATGACCACTCTCTACATCGTCATCGAAACACTGCTGGTCACAAGGTCACCTCTTCTTATTGTACCAGAACTGGGAGCGGAGATTCTGAACGTTGAGAAAGCGGTGAGAGCAGTCCTGAATAGCAATATGCCACAGTTTTTCACGATTCTGCACCCACCTCATGAGACCCAGGTGGTGATGAGAGCAAATTTTCCAAAGTTGGCTGCCATTGCTGCCAAGCTCAAAGGGATTACTGAGACTAATCATGTGGATTCAGGAAAGCTGGAGGAATGGGTCAATATTCATAAGAATGCATTGCTTGGTCAGGTAGGACAGCCAACTTTCTTCCAGGGAGTTGATTACCTGACTCATGACTTCAGCCGAGCTGATGAAGATTAACACAACTAGCCTCTCTTTTCCTTAAGTTCTATGTTGTTTCAGTTATTTGTTTTATTCTCAGCAAACTTAGTTTTCAGAGTTCCGTTTTGTTCTCTAGGTTGGTGATCCGAGCACCCTTCCTATGGGCAGCCCACTTATGCACTTTTCATATCTCGGTTATTCGGCTATGTACTTTTTTTTAAAACGCTGTTCTTCTTTTGATGGCTCGTAGCTTCCGGTGTTGACTACTATCGGTTTGGTCTCTAGTTGTTTATATAAGGAAGATATGGAAAATACTACTGAAATGGTAGTTCATCTTACCATCCAAGTACAGTTCAAAAACTTAATCATCATGGTGCAATAGTCTTGCTTTAAAAACCTTACCAAACCACTCTGTTCGTTCATAAATGGTGAATTTTATTTAGCCATCCAAGTACAAATCAGAAACTTTGTGAAAAAATACAAATCTAAAAAAGACTAAAAGACAGAACAACATCTATCAAACCTACAATCCCCTAAAGACAGAAACAAGAGCATGAGGAGAAGCATACGCCTGTACATTTTTATTCTAGTCTTGTTGGACTAAGAAATCGTTATATGAGAAGTCAGTACCAGACAGAAGATCAAAATGCTTGCTTCCAAGCGTGTCTTTAAGTATCGTGATCTGACCTTCCTTGTAAAGTGTCTCCTCTTCCAATCTCTCCACCTCCTTCTTCAGCATCTCCTTGTCTGACTCCAACTCCATGTTTCTTTTTCTGCACTCGTTCACTTCCTTACACATCTGCTCTCTTTCCTCCATCACTCTCGGTAAGTTAACTTTCATACTAGCAAACTGTTTTGCAGCTTCTTGTAGATTGGTTTCAAGCCTGTTCACGGTCTCATCCTTCTTCACAATCTAATGTCAAAATCATCATACATGAGTCATGTGATCCCTCATGAGCAACAAAACAAAGTAAAAATCTGACATACCTGAAGCTTGAGGTCTTTTAATTGGTGGGTGTTTACTGAAAGGTTATCTAAGACGTTTTGGATTTCACCTCTTAGAACTTCGTTACCCCTTACTCCTACGGCGACTTCTGCATGAAGCTGCTCGATCTCTTGTTCCTTGGAATACAGTTTCTCTCTTAACAAACACGTGATTAGACTCTCTGCTTTGAGTTCAGCTCTCAAAAGTTTCTAAAATCAGACAAAGGTGAAACACTTAGCACATATAAAACATGTAATAAACTTGTGTTAAAATCAATGTTTAAGAAATCGTTAGGCGGTAACTAAGCAATTTGTAGAGGACAAACGAGTCCTTTAACGAAATATTAATTTATTTTATATATATTTTACATATGTATAAGATATTTTAGTTTTGGATTTAGTTATATTAGATATACAAAAAAAAAATAGACAAATTTGTGGATTTATACTAAAATTATTACTAAATATAATATATTTAAACCGATTTAGAATAATTTAAACCGATTTGAATCGTATAAATAAGATTTTAAGAAAATTGTTTCGGGGCCAGACCCTTTTTTTTTTAATTAAAATGAATATTAAAAAGAGATTTTGGACAAACTCACCTCCACAGATTGGTTGTTTGGCTCACTAGGCCTATCAGGTGATTCTGAGTTTGATGCAATCTCATTGCCTTTCTCAAGCAGTAAGCTGGTGACTGTCTGCAAACTTCTCTTCAAATCTTCAGTCCCCCGCCTTATTCCATGAACATTCATCTCAGATTCAATCAAAAACTGCTCACTCATTCCATCACGCATGTCCTGAGATACCTTCTCTTTGATGAACTTCAATAGCTTGTAACACACCTGCATGCTCTCACTCAACATCGAGACTCCTTGGTCTTGCAAGAGACACACACGCATCTTCATCTCGTTATCCAGCTTCAAGGTCGCCATAGCGTCACCTTCTTGGCCTTTTACTCGACTCCGCAAACAAGTATTCTCTATACGAAGAGTCTCGGCTTCAAGCTTCATCGACTCCAACTCTTTCCTAAGCGAGAACTCAACCCCTGACAATCTTATCTGTTCTGTCTGAAACTTCTCCAACGGTTGCTTCTCGGAGAAACCATCTCTAAGTCCTTGAATAGTCTTCTCCTGTTCTCTGCACGTTCTCACAAGCCTCGTTACAGACTTGTTCAACTCTTTGCACTCCTTGTCTTTCTCTTCAAACATTCTTCTCACACAATCAAGATCTTCCCTCGCTTCACCGTAACTCTCTTGTAACTTAGAGAGGTTTTGCATTAAATACACATTCTCTTGTCTCGTCTCCTCTTCTCTTTCACTCAGCTCGTTAACCTTCTCGTCCATCTCTCTAATCATATCCATCCGCTCGGTTTCCTTCTCGTGAAACGTCGATACTTCTCTCTGGAGGGAGACGTTATGCTCGGCGAGCTCTCTCACGCGCTCTCTCAGCCTCTTCTCCTCTATCTGAAAGCTCTCTAGCTTTGAACTCCACTCTATCGATCTTCTATCAATCTCTTTCTCCAAACCAAACTCTAACTCGCTCTTCTCCTTCTCTAGTCTCTTTATATGCAACTCTGCATCAGTCTTAACACGTTTGATCTCTTCTTTAGCTAAAGCTCTCTCGTCTATCTGTGATCTCAAGAGACTCAAGACTTCGAAAGCTAACCCTACTCTCTCCTCAAAGTCACACTTCTCCTCGTTTAGTTCTTGAGAAAGCATCTTCACTCTCTTCTCAGCTTCTTTGTACTTCTTCTCTAGCTCGGAGTTCTTACCGTGCGAGAACACCTCCTCCTCCTCCACGTGGTCATCCTTGTAATAACCGTTCTTTATGTGTTCAGCAAGTGGGAGGAGATTGGCGAAAACGTCCAAGTCTTGTGACCCGTAGCTCAGGGCCTTTGACTTGCCGTGAGTGTGGGAGAGTCTTTCCATGACGCTTCTTGCAAGGGACCGTGCTGACGCGTCGTTTATACGGTTGTTATCAGAGTGTCGTCTCTCTTTGACAATGTCTGATATTGTTGGTGAATGGATTTGAGCTCGAGGAGGATGCTTCTTTGCTCTGATGGTGCTACATGAGTGGTTGCTTAGTGAAGAACCGCTCTTTTGCTTAATGTGATGATGCTCTTCTCCATCTATGAAACGGTCCAAGACTTGGCTTGAGACGTTACTAGAACATGTTGATAAAGTTCCAGATGAGTCATGTACTTTGTACTTGTGAGTTTGGTCTGGTTTTTTGCATTGGCTCTCTGGTGTAAAACATCTGAAACTAGAATCAAGTTAATAAATAAAAAAGTCACCAATACATTTAATTAGTGTTCTAAAAATCAGTTTAGGTGCGCCTAATCAGATTAGGTACTGAAAAAAAATCGGTCTAGACTCCTGCCTAATCAATAATCTCATATAAAGGGCCTAATTACCGCCTATCGATTTCTTGAATATCGGACTTGACAAATAATTTCACAAAAGAAGAGTAAGACAAGAAGCAAAAAAAAAAAAAAACATACCGAGATGATTGGTGGTTTCTTTGTCTTGTAGCGGTTGGATCATTTGAGGAAGTTCCATCAAGGAGAAAAGCTGCGGAAGAAAACGAATGACTTCTTCTAAGAGCCTGACCACTCTGAGACTTTATGGCAACACCCTTTGGAGTAGCTTCTGATTCTTTTCCCCGGCGAGTTTGTTTATCGTTGCAATTACCAGATGACGATTTGAAAAAGAAAAGCTTCTTCATCTCCCAGTATTAAACAAGGCAAGCTGGAATCAAAAACTATATGTTAATGAAAAAGAAGAGGATTAATACAAACAAAAGAGTAAGAAAAAAAATTAAAAGGCAAATGGCACAAACAGGTCATTGAAAGTGATACTAATTTGATTGCTACATGGAAAGGAGTAAAAGAGATAGTATTCATGAAACAGAACAGAGCAGAGAAGAGTGTTGCAAAGTGAAACCTACTTAAACTACTTGCTTGCTTTGCTTGCTTCTCGAAGAGAATGATTCAACCATCATTTTTAGCTTTTGACTGATGAGATAATAGGTTAAAAATAGAACCAGGATCAAGATCAAGATCGAACACAGACTTTTTTTAAATAACGAAATTGTCAGAGAGTTTCTGACAGATCCGTAAACATCGAGTTGCTGTTACAACTCAAAGCTAAAAAGACCAAAACACCCTTACAACAATTCACCTACTAAAATAAAACCCTAGAGAGACGTACCAAAACCGAACATCTTTTCAAGAATTTATCGAACTTTGAGAGACCAAACGGCGGAGAAACTGAAGAAGATTGAAAACAAAAAAATAAACAAAAACTATCGAAAGGAGACAATCCATGAAGTTATGAAGTTATGAAGTTATACCATAAGCAGAGTGATCCTTCCGGAACGAGTATCGAGAAGAATCTTCTCAGAAGATGGAGGGAAACTGAATAAAAGAAACGATGAAAATTCCGAAAGGGTAATCGAGGTTTTTTCCTGACGGCGTTAGTTTACGTATCGTTAACTAGTACGTATAACACACTCTTGTAACAGAGATTCGATTAAGACAGGGTGACGACAAAACAAATGGCTTTCTCCGGAATTAGGGTTATCCTTAAAGGGTACTTGTGGAATTTGCTTTGATAAAGCCTTTCCAGAGGAGCGGCCCGCTTGGCTTTTCTTATCGTGGGCCCAATTGTGTTAGTTGTTTGGTTATCAAGCACTCAATATTATTTGGGTTTCTGCATTTTTTTCTACATTAAAATTGATAATTAAATAGAGAAAAAGTGTAATTATAACATTAAAATATATAAAATTATTCTGTGGGCTTGCACAGCTGTTTTAGTCTTTTAGTTTTTCAATAGTACGATGTTTTTCTAAAGATAACAAATAAAATGCAATGAAAAATGTTATAGTAAAAATGTAGCAAAAGTGGTAATAAGTCTTGGTGGATTTTGTTGATAAATGGTAGTATTTCTTTCTTATTCAACTAACCAAACAACTAAAACTGATCATAGAATTAAATGAAATTAATAGGCACGTGGATTTTACTTTTCATAGAATCATATTAATTTAAAATTGATAGGAGAAATAAGAAATGTATGGCTGCAAAGTAAGAGGGAATAATTAGTTTAGAATAAATGGACCACCAAAGCATTAACTATTCCAAAGAAACTCGTTGAAAGTAGAAGAGTACACCAATCTTAATGAAAGTTTCATTCTGTCCACATGATTGGTTGGTTTTATTAATGTGATAGAATGCTTTCATTCGATGATTGTGGTGATAATCATGCACACGACATTGACCCCAAATCTCCAAATGTGAACAACATCACTAGCTTGTCCATGGAACTCGAGTAATGTCTTCTTCCCATGGTCCATGATATCAACTTTGTGTCTTTAATGTACTTGAACTTGACAAACGACAAGCCCACAACCATTTTACTCTAGCACAAACATCTTACCCACGTCATAACCAAAGATTGATATTCTAGATGTTTCCAAGTTATGCGAGGTAATGACATACTATGAAAAAGCTTCGATTATCATAGGTTATGTCCATCAGTTGATGTGTATGCATCCGAGAAATCAAGCACAAACGGTAACACGAAGCAAAAATATTATGATGCAAGAAATTTAAATACATGGATCTAGATACAAGAATAGAACCGGTTGTGGAGGTTTGCGGAAGATATATAAAGACTCTATAAATTAATACTTGACGAATAAATACGATAAATTAATAAATTTTTCATGTTCCAAGTTGAGCTGATATAAAATATGACTGAATTTGATAAGGTAATAATATATTTAAGAATTTAGGTAAATATATGATCTCACTAAAATTATAAATTAATAATTAGTATATATAAGTTCTTATAAGCATACACAAAAAAATTTGTTGTTTATTTTTCTTCAAACTGAATCTCATCTCTACTTTTTTTTTTTTGAACAACATATAAAAGTGATGTATTACATGATATGTCATGTAAAAAAATTTGAGCACTAACACTTTTTCAATTGTTAGATTTTGATATGTCAAACTATTATTGGAAATAAGCTGGATTATCTCTTCAATTATTTCAATGGTAGATTCCTAGATTATTTATGAGGTGATAAAGATCAGTTTTATTAGCTTTGTTATTTCCTTCTGTAAACCGGTTGTAATTTATTATATTCCGAACAGAATTATAAGATGTCTTGTTGTGTTTCTTGAAACTATATCTATATATATATATATATATATATATATATATATATATATATATATATATACAATTTTACTTTTCTAACTATTACATCAAGTTCCATTAATCTTATCATCTAATAATTAACTATATATAACCTTACTTGTCTAAACATTTACAAGACATGAACATCATGCAATATTTAAAGAAGAGAATAATGTTTTGTGGAATCTGAACATTTATTGTTCGCTATTAGAGCATTTCCATTTCTATTTTATTTTTTCAAAATGCAATTTGAAATTAAAAAAAGGGTCAAACTCTACTCTATTTTACACTTCATTCTAGTGTAAAATATGATATTACTAATGAGTTTATCATTAGTTATGAATACATTTTTCAAACTGTAAATTGAGCACTAAAACTTAGTTGCTCAAAGTTTCTCCGTAAACAAGATTATTAATAAAGGCCAAGATTCATTTTGTCCACATGATTGATTGATTTTATTAATGTGATACAAGTCTTTTACTCAGTGGTTGTGGTGTGATTCATGCACACGACATTGACACCAAATCTCCATACATTAACAACATCACTGGCTTGTCCATGAAACTCGAGTAATATCATATTCCCATGGTCCAAAATATCAAATTTATGTCTTTAATGTACTTTAGACAAATGACAAGCTTAGAACCATTTTATCTAACATATACTTTTTACTCACGTCATAATCAAAAATTGATGTTTTATATGTTTCCAACTTATGGGAGGTAATGACATTATTATGAAAAGACTTAATTTTACTTATCATAGGTTGTGTGCACCGATTGTATTCGTCTGAGAAATCAAGCAAAAACGGCAACAATAAACAAAAAAAATATTATGTCGCAGGAACTCTAAATACATAGATAGACAAGAATAGAACCAATTTTGGAGTTTGCTGGAGATACTTGATTAAGAACATCAACATGGTCCAGGAATCATATATTGATTGAGTAATCAACTGATGGTTAGTATTTATATAGTGTTTTATAGGTCTAGTAACGATGAAACTAACTAAAGTTTAATAGCGAACTAAAAATGCATTAACAAACTTGTCACATAGATTTCATGCACTAACTGCTCAGAGTTTCAGTCTCTCCAAAACATTATTCTCTTCTCTTCTTGACATATTCAGTGATGTTCATGTTCAGGCCTTGTAAATGTTTACATAAGTAAGGGGGTGTTAGTGGGGATGAGATTTATAATGAGTCTAAATCTAGTGTTATTGGTTTATAGATTCGCATATTCTCATTAAAATCTATTGTTATTGGTTTGATGATTCTATAATTCTATACAAAATCATTTGTTATTCAAAAAGTTTAGATTTTAATGATTCTACAAATCTATTAAAGTAAGTGTTATTGGGAGTTGAATTCTTATCATTTTAACTCACAAATTAAGATTTTGAGAATACTACATGTTTACCTTGAATTCTTAGAATCATTACATTACTTTATTTTCATAGATTTTCACAATATACAAAATTCTCTACATCTCTTTCCAAATTTAACAGATCTCTCAACTTTTAAAATCAACAAACTCTATAGAAATCTAAGTCCCACTAACACCCACTAAGATGATTTGTAATTAATTATTAGAAGATTAAATTTTTTAAAAAACTTGATGTAACTGGTTAGAAAGTAAAATTATATATATAGATTTAGTTTCAAGAAACAAAACAAAACGTCTTGCAATTTTTTCTGAATATAATAAATAACTTCGACCGTGGCAAAATAAAGAGAACACACAGTAGCTTATTAAAAGTTTTATTCAACCCACATGACTGGCTGGTTTTATTATTAATAATATCCAGCTTTTTTTCATTCGGTAGTGATGGGTACAACAGTGACTCCAACACTGTGGATAACATCACTAGCTTGTCCATGGAACCCGACGATCTTGTGGCCATTCTCCCCAAAAGTGAACTTCTCACCGGAATCCATTCCAAACTGACTTGACTCCCTTTTGTTCGTCTTGAACTGAAGTGAGATAATTACTGGCTCCTCCACTCCGAATATCTTATCGTAGTAGCCTACCAAGGCCGTGAGATATTCACCATCCTCAAGAACAAACTGAAAATCCTCAAAAACAACAAACTTAAGTGTAATAATCTAGTGAAGTAGCTGAAACCAAACAAAAAAATCTTGCTTGGCTATGAAAATGACCTCTTCAGCTCCAAGTAATGTCATCTTCCCATGATCATCTCCAGTAACCAAACTTGTGCCTTTAATGTACTCAAACTTGACAAAGGATACACCATCGTTACCTTGTCCTACGTATATTTTCTTTACATCGTCGTAAACACCATCATCCCATGTAACTCCTCCGTTGCCGCCTACGGATGGTAGTTTCTTGGCTGGAATCAAAGGTGTTGGAGCAGGAATAGGTGCAAAATATGCTCCTAGAGCATCAATAGCGTCACCTTCTTTCCCATGGAATCCAACAAGTCGACGATCCTTTTGCTCAAGGACAAACTTCTTATCTACTTTATACCCAAAGAATGATGTTCTACCCTTTGATGTTTGGAAGGTAAGTGACGTGATGACGGTATTTTGAAAAAGTTTTGGCTTATCATAGGTTGCTTCCACCGTTTTGATGTATTCATCCGGGTAATCAAGCACAAACTGCAAACAAGAAGGGTTTGGGAGAATAAAAATTCAAAGCATAAACTGCAATTAGAATCAAAATTCAATAAAGTAAATGTTTAAGGATGTTAGGAAAGATTATGAAATTGTCTTGAATATATTTCCATGTAGTAATTATTTTAGTATTTGTGTATAATTTTTTACTATTCTATAAATATAAGTATTTTGTTAGACAAATTATTCTTTTATAAATAAATTTTACGGGTAATGAATAAAATTGAGAAAAACTATTATAATATAAAGTTTACTTCAAACTTATCAAATGTATACATTTTATCTCCCATAAGTTCGAACTAGCGACTATGAGTCTCTCAGAATCACTAAATCACCAAGTGCTTGGCACTTAAACTTTTCTGGTTTTAAATGAAACCAATCGTGTATAAGAACTAATAGAAATTACCTCGGATGGTGTTCCTCCTTTCACCCCATGTTGAAATATCTCCGACTTCCCAGCTTTCTCGTACTCGAACTCTAAATAAGTAATACGACAATCATCTTGACATATTCGCAGCGTTTTAACGGCATCGTAAGAGCCATCATCCCAAACAAGTCCCTCTGTACCACCTTGAGCATCCAGCTTATAAAGAGGAGACAACGACGTGCTGAGAGAGTCATGCACAAAGTAAACTCCAAGAGCGTCGAGAGCATCACCCGACCGTCCATGAAACCCTACGATCTTCTTTCCTTGATCCTCAAAACCAAACTTTGTACCGGTCACAAGTCCGAGCAAGTTTGGACCAAACATTGGAGACTTTCTACCCTTTGAGGTCTTGAAGACGAGAGACGTGATCACGTCCGTGGCATATAGACCCACTTTCTTGTAGCTTCCCTCCACCGATATGATGTGTTCGTCCGGATATTGAACTTCAAACTATATGCGTGAAAACGATATCACTTAATTATTCGATGATCAACATATAAAAAGACACGAAATAAAATGTATAGTTGACCTCTAAATGAAACTATTGACGTAAAATTAAGAATGTGATATCTTCAAAAAAAAAAAAAAAATTAAGAATGTGATTTTTTTTTTTTAAATGGCAATGGAGAACCTCTTTAGGGTGTTGACTTTCTGTCCCATATTCACGTGTTACTACTTCACCGTCGACCTTCACGTAGTCGAATTTGATGTAGGTAATACGTGAGAGATCTTGCCCAACATATACTTTTCGTACACCTTCGTATACATCATCGTCCCATTCACTTCCTCCTTCACCACCGCATGTTGCTAACTTCCGGTACATCCACGCCATAGATCCTATAAAATTACAAAATGTACTATTTTTTTTTCCTTTTACGTATCCATCATATTAATTTACACTTAATGATAGTAAAATAGTATGTATGTCACTATATATTGGTACTCATCAAATGCTTTTTGATATATATATATTATCGGTTTATTAAAATCAATGGCGATATATATGTATATTTTATAATATCATGCAAACACAAGAGCTCCACGCAGCGACCTGAAAACATATTACTTTCTTACTGTTTGGATCGGATACCCCATCACGTACACTAAAATACCCACTCTCTCAAGCAAGAACAGAAATAGAGCTTTCATATAAAAATGAGAGGCTTTGTTTCATGTTTGCAAATGAATACAAAAGTACTATTATATACAAAAAAAACTAATGAGATTAAAAGCATAAGTTTACAAACCTAAAATATTGTATGTATAGTTCTAATTTGCAAGGATATCGAGTTCCTATCTGCACCTTTTGATTTCATCTTCTTTTCGCATGTCTCAAGATTATGTAACTCTCGAGCTGATTCGTTGGCGAAGAATGCTCTGTTATGTGATTGTTCTATCTTGTACTGAACCTTTTATCTTATATAATTCAACTGTTGTTCAAAAAAAAAAAAAGTTCTAATTTGCAGAAACAAAACAAAGCTTCTCACAATTGTTTTGGAATGACTTCTAAAAAATTGCTGGCTTCACAAAAAATGTAAAAGGGATAATCAAATATGTCTGAGTTACAAAAGAATGTTAAACATATTATATAATCTACTTCAAAACCAAAGAGGGGAAGAGAGATAGTAACCAGTAAATTCTTGAGCTCTGATTGCGAATGAAAGTGATGAATCTGAGTGAAGGTGATGAAAATGTGTGTATTTATTGACATTGGCAGACAAGTTTTGTTCCATTTTATTTATTTTGTATTTTGTCGTCTTGTTTCCATCAATCATCTCTAATTAGTATAATTTGTTAAACTCGTGAAACACGAGAGACGGCTACCGCAAAATTCAATAATTGATTTAGATAAGTCCATAACGAGTCAAATATAATAGCATATCGCTTCTCAAATGCAGATATAAATGGTCTTAGACTTTTAGCACAATAAAAATGCTAAAAAAATCATCAAAATAGTAACAACAACAACAATAATGCAACTCCCTTAACACTACAATCTTCGATTTACTGTTCAGATTTAGAAAGATAATATTTCTTTTGTTATTCAAAAGAAAAAAACAGAAAAAACGTAATATTTATTTTGCTTGTGTCGTTATGAAAACAGATTATTATATTTTATATTTCTTTCTGAACAACTAAAATTTTAAAATTAGTTACATAGATAACTAAATCAATTCTCTTAATATTCTCCAAATGCATTTTAGTATGCCAAAAATGAGATTTTACTCCAAAAGAAAACTTACCAACTTTACAACCAAAGAATGATATTCTTCCATTTTATGTTTCGAATGACTTAATGACGACATTGAGAAAGCAAAAGTCGCAAAGGAAGAACATACTTCAATTATGAACATCCATAATAAACTTTTCATGAATAGAAGAACACACTCAAATTAAAGGAATTAGTTGGAAAGACAAATTACATTTTAAAGGTCGCAAAGGAACAATAATATCAGAAAATAAAGATATTACACACACCCGTCTCTTATATAAAGTTTTTAATACATAAAAGAACACACACCAATCTCTTAATGAAAGTTTTTTTATTCATAAAAGAACACACACCAATCTCTTAAATGAAACTTTTGATAATTTAGTCGTCACGACTGGCTGGTAATTTTACTAGCCGATGCTGATACGCATGGAAGAAATTTTAAGAAAGTAAATAAAATTGGCAGATCGTCCCTTGAACCCGGTGATCTTGTTGTCTTTCGCCCCTAGCAAGACCTTCTCACCGGCATCCATTAATTCCAAACAGAGCTGACTCTCGTTTGTTCGTCTTGAACCGAAGATAAGCCACCTTTGGATATGGTGTGCCCGCCATAGCTATGTAGGAGGCTTCCACGGCCGTGAGGTATTCACCATCCTCAAGCACAAACTGGAAAGGCTCAAAAATAAACAAAGATAGTAAGTGTAAATAATATAGGGAAGTATCTGAAACAAAAACTCTTGTTATTGTTTTATAAAATTGACCTATTCAGCTCCCAGTGATGTCATCTTCCCATGGCCATCACCAGATACCAGTTCATTGCCTTTAATGTATTCGAACTTGAGAAACGATACACCTTCGTCATATAATCATATTTGTATCTTCTTTACACCGTCGTAGTCACCATAATCCCATGTATCTACTATCCCCGGAATCGATGCAGTAGGAGTAGGAGTAGGAACGTTTTCAAAATAAGCTCCAAGAGCATCAATAGCTTCACCTTCCTTTCCATGTAATCCGACAAGACTATAGCCATTTTTCACTAGCATAAACTTCTTGCCCACCTCATAGCTAGCCAAAGATTGATGTTCTACCCTTTGATGTTTCCAACTTAATCGAGGTAATGACGGTATTACGAAATAGCTTCGGTTTATCATAGGTTGCTTCCACCGATTGGATGTATTCATTCGGGAAATCAATCACAAACTGCAACAAGCAAGAAGATTGTGTTGCAAAAAAATACCAAATACATGGATCTAGCTTCAGGAATAGAGAACCGGTTTGAAAGGTTTGAAGGATATATTTCATAATATTAGAGACATCTCACATCCGAAATTGGAAAGGGTTTAAGTAATACTAGATTTTGACCCGCACGCCCGTGCGGGTCTATTTTTTTTTAAAAAAATATGATGATATTTGCTTCTTATGTCACTATTTAGGGTTGAGTAAAAAACTTGAATTCGAAGATTCAAACCGATCTTAATCCGAATAAGTAGTACTAAATCCGAACCAGAATTGATTAAATATCTGAATTATTTAAAATTTTGGTATTTGAATAATTGAAACCTAATCCGATCCGAACCGAATTATTTTGGGTATCCAAAATAGATTTATATACTTATATATATGATACTTTTAAGTTCGCATAAATGCTTGAAAATATATACAAATAATTAAACGTAAATATCTTAAATAGTTAAAAAAATACTCAAAACTCTAAAAATACTTAAATAATTATTAATTCTCTATCCAAATATTTAAACCAAACCTATTTAAATGGTTATCCAAATCAGAACCAAATCTTCAAAGATCTGAACTGAACACGAAATCCCAAAAAGACCCGAAAACGAATCCGAACGTCCACCCCTAATCACTATTATATATATCCTATATGTGTTATCATAGGTTACAAAATATGTGTTATCATATAACTAATCGTATTTTATACGTACCATCAAATAAGTTTTCTTGTAATTAATAATATTTTATACGTACAATCATATAAATAATCACATATTATATTTTAAAACTTAATGTGAAATATAAAACCATAATTTAAGTTGGTGTTTGAAATTGGATTTTGTATTGTATTTTTATTATATATATTTAAAAAAATTATAATAGTTATTGGAAAATATGTTAGTAAAAATCAAATTTTGAATATATGTATATTTTTTAATGAATTTTTGATATAAATTAATTTTAAATTATTATTTTGATTTGAATATATATATATCAAGTAACATAGATCCATTACTTTTTAATATAATGTAATGGACTTTCAATTTTTTTTAGTAGCATAAGCCCATTATTGTTTTTTCTAATTTACTGCTATCCATGTTTCCAAACAGTACTATTTTTTAACTACTATTCATATTGCCAAACAATTCCAATGTGTACTTCAACTTTAATAATATAGATATAAAAGAGATATACTAATACGCTTATAGCCAATTTATTTTAGATTGAAATTCTATCTAATTCAATATAGTATCAAAATCCGATCTTATATATTATTTGAAAGTTGTAATCACAACTAACTTGATACATACTACTACAAATAATCCTCAATTGAAAATATGAAAAGATGGCCTAACTTTTTTTGTTGGTTCATGAAAAACCTAAGAAAATTGGGTCGTTATAACAATCACCCTTTCTAAAACTAAAAACCATATGGCTTTTCAGAAAGAAAAGATCACCAACGATTGGTATACCTAAGTTCTTGTTGTTATACTAGTTCACTTATAAATCGAGTTTATATCTAACCTGACCTATAATTTGAGATTTTTTTGAGCCAGTAGTGTATGTATGAGACCTAGTAGAAAAATACCTCCAGATAGTGTTTCTCCTTTCACCCCATGGTGACGTGTCTCTGACCTCCCACGTTTCACGTACTCGAACTCTAAATAAATGATACGACAATCATCTTGACAAATACGCAGCGTCCTAACGCCGTCGTAAGAACCATCGTCCCAAACTTGCCCCTCCGCACCACCTTGGGCTTCCAGCTTGTAAAGAGGGGTCGACGTGGTCAGAGAGTCCACTTCAAAGTATACTCCAAGAGCGTCGAGAGCATCACCCGAGCGTCCATGAAAACCAACGATCTTCTTTCCATCGTCCTCAAAAAAAACTTCGCACCGTTCACAACTCCGAACAAGTTTGGCCCAAACGTTGGAGACGTTCTACCCTTTGAAGTCTTGAAGACGAGGGATGTGATCACCTCCGTGGCATATAGACCCACTTTGTTGTAGCTTCCCTCCACCGATGTGATGTGTTCATCCGGATATTGAACTACAAACTGTGTGTGAAAAAATGTCATTTATTTAATCCATAAAAATTAAAATACACGAAATAGAAAAGGCTAAACGACTGGAGTTTGTAGTGAAGTGTAATGGTTACCTCTTTAGAGCATCATTAATGGGAGCGGGGTTGTGGAGTTGAACTTGCAACACCTCAAACACGTGTTCTTGAATTATATGTGCGATATGGACAGAAATTGTGTGGAGGAGAAGAAAATCGTGATTCAGTTTCATTCTTAAAGTTACTGATGCGCGTTGAAAAGGATGATGATGAGCTTACTAGGGTAATAATTCGAATGCAAAGAATAAGTCCACAAGATAGAAGTAGAAAGTGAAAAAGGTTTTAGCGAGCCCAATCACTATGACCCAACATTGTTACTCATAACTCCGTTGACAAAACATACGAATTGGGACGACGAAAATATTAACTCAAAAGTTTGTACAATTCAGTGATCAACAAGGCAATATTTTTATCTACAAATTGACATTAACTGATTTAAATAATCTGAATGATAATACACATGTGATGTTACAAGATTTATCAAAGTAAAAGCTCTCATAAGTCATAACCTTAAGTGATTCGTTCAAACTTCATCAGTGATATATTTAGCCAAACTTAAGTTATAAACCTATATAAAATAAAATAAAGCAATTCTCTCAAATAGCTATTTTTAAGTTTTTATCACAAAATAATTTTCAAGAAAAAAATGATCTAAATAACTTTTTTTTTATTTTGAAAATTTTAATTTTATTTTTTTAAATTTGAAACTTTATCCCTAGAACTCCACCCCTTAACTCTAAATTATAAGTCTACATTAGTTAATAAAATATTTTATTCGTTGAGAGTTATTTTTGTGACAAAAACTTAAAAAAAAAACTATTCTAGGAAATTTCTCAATAAAATATACCTTTAAAATATTTTATATCCATTACTATGATTTTTATTTTGAAAAAATTACAAATCATTGTTTTTCCTTTTTTTGCTGATTTTTTCCGCCGAGAAAAAGGCTAAAGGCTTTATAACCCGACTGGGATTGACAAAAAAAAAAAAAACAATCCGACCGAGAAAACGCGAACCAGTATAACCCGACCCGACCCGACCCGAGATCAAAAATATACACCGTAAAAATTGATTGATAATCTTCTTCGTCTCCGCCCAGCACCCAAACATAATTGTTTCTTTTCGGCCAGATTCTCTCCGTCGTCTTCTCTACTCCCGATAGATTTTGAATCTCCCTTTATTGCTTGCTCTTATATTTTTATTTTTATTTCTTTTGTGTGTGTTGGTTCTATTCGTTTCTGTTTTTGTATTGATCTCAAATCCTGCTCTACGTTTACTATTCCAATTCGATTCTCCCCCACCCGAACCTAGAAGAATAAGAAGAGGAGAATCATCGGTACAAATTGTTCCTGCCTTTTTTTTAAAAATCTATTTAGGGCTTTTCTATGGTTTTTAATTTGCCGTTTGATTGAATGGGG
Organism: Brassica rapa; assembly: GCF_000309985.2. Classification (NCBI taxonomy): domain Eukaryota; kingdom Viridiplantae; phylum Streptophyta; class Magnoliopsida; order Brassicales; family Brassicaceae; genus Brassica; species Brassica rapa. The sequence goes on along the minus strand of NC_024799.2, from coordinate 3,375,041 downwards.
ATATGATGCAGGAGGGTGTGTGTGTATGGTAGAATGAATCAAGGAGGAGGAAACACTCAGACCGTGGCTCCACTTGACCCTAACTCCATTGAGGTTAAAGCTAATCAATTCACAGAATCACTCCTTTTATGTGCAATTTATACAAAAAAAAAAGTGATACTTTTGTGCATTGGGTTACTTTTTTAGCTTGTGTTGGTCACTTACTGTATGAAATATTATGTTTTGAGGTTTCTTTTAGCCTTGTCAAGTTGTAGATATAGTCTTGATTTGGGTTAACTTTTTTGTTTGTTTGTCTATATGATTCTTCTTCTCACTCTTAGAATTTTTGTTGTTGTTTTTGTGGTGGATAAGTATTCAGTTTTGCCACTGCTAACGCTTTTTTCTTCTCACAGAAACGATATGGTGTTGATGGAAGCCAAGTGCAGATATCTCCATATCAATACTCAATTGGGTCACATACGGTGGTGGACAATCAGGTTGTGCAGAATGGGAACTATTCAAATTCAAACTATTACCATCATCCACCACAGCCTCCTCTCACAGGGAATGTGCAAGAAACACCAAATACTATCTCATCGACCTCTGGAACTGCAAATGTGGCTCAGGATTATAGTGGATACACGCCGTACCAGACCTCTTCTGACACACCACAAAACTACTCAAACGCCGGATATTCCAATTACTACAGTGGCTACCAACAGCAGCAGCAGCAGCAGAATCAAAACACAGGTGCTCCTTATCAGCCTATTTCCTCATTTCAGAATCCAGGATCTTATCCTGCTGCGACTGCAAGTTATTCTGGAACTTACTACAATCCTGCTGATTATCAGACTAATGGAGGTTACCAAACTACAAATTATAACAACCAATCAGCTGGAGGTTATCAAAGTACAACCTACAGCAATCAGGCTCCGACACCAAACCAGGGAAACTATTCAGCAAACCCTTATCAGAACTATACTCCTGACACTACTAACACTCATAGCTCCACTGTTGCAAGTGCAACCACGACACCTGTACATTATCAACAGAGCTACCAACAGTGGCCAGCTTATTACAGTCAAACAGAAGTCGTCCCTTGTGCCCCGGGCACGGAAAAGTTGTCTGCCACTAGTGCAGTTAGTCAGAGCTTTCCAGTTCCTGGTGTTACTAATGAAACGCCTGCTTCAAATGTGCAGCCTGCTCCGTCTTATTCCCAACCTTGGAGGCAGGAAACCAACTTATCCCAGCCATCTTCTCAACAGGTTGATATTTTATGTTCTTAATCTTTTTTTTTTTATGAGGTTCTGATGCTTTGACTGTGGCTTATTTGTGTTCTTAAGCTTATCAATGCTGATAAAATATTTGAAAATTTTCTGTGTGTTTACATGGTCACTGATTGCTTTCTTTCACGTAGTCTTTTTTTTTATCAGAAACTAAGTAGTCATGTTTTTTTTATTCTTTCAGCCTGCTGCAGCGGTGAGTGCCTCTAATGATGCTTACTGGAAGCATCAAACACAAAACCAGCAAGCTCATTATCCTGTTCCTCCACAAAATCATTACCAGGGTCCTCTGGTGACGAAACCCTTATATGAGACCCCCTTTCAGGGTCATCAGAGAGCTACATATCCTCAAGGAATGAACTCACAGTCTTCCGTTCATCAGGCACCGTTAGGCTATCGCCAGCCTACTCAGACTACACCGTCAGTGGATACTCAAAGGGTAAGCAAAATACAGATTCCAACTAATCCTAGAATCGCTTCAAATTTGCCATCAGGTTATACCAAAATGGATAAAGGTAGTTCAGCAGCCGGTGCAACCCAGACACCTGCATATGTTAGTGTTTCAATGCCAAAGCCAAAAGTCCATGCCACTCCTGTGCCTGAGGTAAGGCCCTATTTTCAATTCTTGAGACCTAGCAGTGAAGTAGACATTAAATAGGTACTGAGTTCTGTTTTTAATTGTCATTGCAATCTTGTTGCTGTTAGCCTGGAACCTTACCGAAATCGCTTTGTGGGTTTGTCGAGAGGGCTTTTGCACGCTGCAAAGATGACAAAGAAAAGGCATCTTGCCAGGCTGCCCTGAAGAAGGTAAACGTTATTCCTCTTTCTTCTTATCTATTCTACTCACTCTCCTTCCCATAGTAGGAACTGTGGACTCACAGATATTACACTATTTTAGCATAATTTCTAGTCACTCATTGTACTCATCTTAATGTCAATGCCATATTTGAATCTAACTTCTTCTTCTAGTCACTCATTGTGTAGTATGGTTATGATAATACCTTGTATATTTGGGTTGCTTTGCATGCTGATGCTTATATTTGTATTTCTAGGTCATCACCGAAGCTAGGGATGATGGCACTCTCCATACTCGGGATTGGGATACTGAGCCTCTCTCAACTGTCCTTAACACAGATGTGACTAACACTGAGTAAGGCCCTGTTTTCCTTCCTTACCTCCAGCATGCATGCATGATCCATAACATTTGTTATCTTTATTATATGTTTGGAACATTTATTTCATATGATTTGCTTCTAAGTTTTACGCTGCGCTGCAGGTCGAGCTCCACTCTTATATCTTCGTTACAAAATAAGAGCCCAACAAAACGACCCAAAAGTAGATGGGAGCCGTTAGTGGAAAAACCGTTTGTCAAATCAGCTTCAACTTTCAGCAGTGGTGTTAAGTTTGGAGGTTGGAATCAGCAAAACCAAAATAACAAAAAGGTTAACATTCTTGCCTTGTTAATTGTGAAGGGCTGCTGCTGCTGGACACACTGTTAATTGTACTTTTATTTATGTCTAGTCAAAGGTTGAATGTGTATTTAGCTTTTAGAAATTCTCTGATGGGTTCTGATTTGAACTTTTTGCAGAGCTTTGAGAGTTTTCAAAAGGCGGATGCTGTCACTGACTCCAAGCCCACTTACTCTTGGCAAAACTCCAAGCCCGCTTACTCTTGGCAAAATTCTGCAAAAAAGAGTTTCCAACGGCCTGTGAAGCGACAGCGTTTTTCTGGTGGTGCAGATGATGAGGCATCTAGTGATAGTGACAAGGATTCGACACCCAGCGCCATGTCATTTGCTACTTCTGCTGAGGAAACCAAGCGGCGTGATAGTCGTTCCAAGCGTTTTGAGAAAGTTCAAGGGCACAGCCGAAGGAATGATATTCCTAAACCTATGAATGCGAATGTTGGAAATTTACATTCTAGAAGAGGCACTGCATTGAGATTTGGGGAAGATTTTGATGAAAGTGGCTGCAGATCTGTGGAAGACATTGATTGGAATGCACTAACTGTTAAAGGAACTTGCCAGGAAATTGAGAAACGTTATTTCCGTCTTACTTCTGCACCGGATCCTTCCGCAGTAAGTATCACTATCTTATACCTAATCTTTTCGACACCCTGACTGATGTTTTTGATTGACATATTGGTAACCACACTGCTTTGCAGGTAAGACCAGAGGATGTGCTGGAAAAAGCTCTGTTAATGGTTCAGGATTCTCAAAAAAACTATCTTTATAAGTGTGATCAGCTAAAATCTATTCGCCAAGACCTCACAGTACAGCGGATACACAATCATTTAACAGTGAAGGTATATTACTGAGGTCCATTTGATTTTGAGGGTTCTTGCACGTAGGATCCAGTGAGCATGTTTATGATGGTTTCATGTTCATTTTCTATTTCAGGTCTATGAAACACATGCTAGATTGGCTTTGGAAGCTGGGGATTTACCTGAGTACAATCAGGTTGGTACGCTTGCATAAATTGTCCATATTGCAGAATAGTAATCATTCAGATTTTGTCAATGTCTAGATCTGATTCGCATTGAAAACAGTTTGTAAATTTTCTCTTAATCGAATGAGTACTAACCACTGCTAGAATCAAGTCTTGTAGAATACATCTACTGTATATTCCTGAGGAGAGAATTAACCTAAGTCTCAGGGCATTTGTATGTCTTGCTGAAATTGGTTTTTGTTGTTGTTACAGTGCCTATCACAGTTGAAAACCCTTTATGCTGATGGTATAGAAGGATGCTCTCTGGAATTTGCTGCGTATAGTCTGCTCTATATTACCTTACACTCTAACAACAACCGAGAACTGCTTTCATCTATGTCCAGGTTAGTATTTTTAAATTTCCTTCTGTGCTATATTTCAGCATAACACTTTACGAGAAACTTTGATAAATTGAAGTTCCGTGGGAAGCTCAGAATAATGTTTGTTAACCAATTATGCGAGTGACCAATTGAGAATAGTATTGGAGTTAACGAATGTTCACGCCACCTGTCTGATAGTTTCTTTTACATCTACTTTGACCAATGTGAAGAGGTTACCCCTTTTAATTGGGTTTGTATGCATGCGATTGAGTATATTTGTGATCTCTTAATTTGTTCGTAGATTATCCAAAGAAGCTAAGAAGGATGAAGCAGTTCGACATGCTCTCTCAGTTCGTGCAGCTGTTACATCAGGGAATTATGTTATGTTCTTCAGACTCTACAAGACTGCTCCAAACATGAACAGCTTCCTCATGGGTGAGAGACATATCACCTATGATAACTCTTTTGATATGTTTGAACAGTTTTGAATAGATATTTAAAGAAATAATAAAAAGATAGAATGACATTTTTCATGTTTGATTCTGCAGATCTCTATGTGGAGAAGATGCGTTATAAGGCAGTGACTGTCATGTCTCGGAGTTGTCGTCCTACAATCCCGGTTTCATACTTAGCCCAAGTGCTGGGGTTTACTAATACTTCAAGCGAAGGTAGTGGTGAAAAGGAGACCGACAGTATGGAGGCGTGTTCTGAGTGGCTAAAAGCCCATGGTGCTAGCCTCATAGCCGACAGTAACGGAGATATGCTTCTTGATACCAAGGTAAGTCTTCTTTTGAATTTGCCAAAACGTTTTTGGTTGAGACATGGGTTTCACTCCATATAAATGTTGAGTTCTCAAGATATGGATGACAGAACTTTTGTTTTGCTTCATGCAGGTGTCAACAACAAACCTCTTCATGCCAGAACCTGAAGATGCTGTTGCTCATGGAGATAAAAATCTAGACGTCAATGATTTTTTTACTCGCACATCATGAAAAGTATTAATGTTTTGTTCATCACAATGTTTGATCTTTAAGGAGGACAAAGAAGATAATCAAGACTCTCTCTCGCATCATCATCGGCTTATACCACACATAGTCTCAGACTCTCAGGTATGACAGTTTAGGTTTATAATACTTCATAGATGTAGTAAACGTTCGAAAGAAGAGAATCAAATGTGTTTGTAATTCGTTTTTGTGAATGTAAAAAAATCCTTAATTCTTTATAAAGACTTCGAAAAGGAATAAATGAAACATAATCTTTTATATATATTTAAACGATTCAAGGAATTACAAATAGAAAATACAAGTATGTTTTGATTCGTGTCTCTTAGCGTTCTTCTTTACTCTTCATCACCTCCTCTTGTTCTTGCTTCCAAGC